>NW_006434825.1:9242142-9247120 GCF_000325575.1 Pteropus alecto
AGTATCCAGTATTTTCAAATTGTTTTATTATTTTTGTTTTAGGCTGTGATTTGTACTTGATTTCTTCTAGCTCTCACAATTTGTATTATGTCAAATGTTATTTATGACTCAGCCACAGTGACCTGGGAACATTACCGATATAGCAACATGGTTACCTCAAAAATTGTGCTGGATGCGGGCCCATCAGCATGATTGTAAATTCTTATGAATATTGCCTTTTTTAGAGTCAACATGCAAACTGGTCAGTAGTACTAAATATTTTTCTCACAAGTGTGTGACTTATTAACATGTTTTTTTCTTCTTTTAACTACCTTGTGTCTCACAATGTAATTATTTGAAGATAATTGCTTTCTTGTGATTTCAAATAAAAAGTTTATTCCAGAAAATTAAAACCACCCAGAAAAATACAAAGAAGGAAGTAAAAATTTACACATATTTCCCCACCCCCAAAGCCAAATTATCATTGCTATAATTAGGTAAACATCATCCCTCAAAAATAATAGTATTTTAGGATGGACATATTTATCACTAAATTTTATAAAGTAGTACTGGGTTCTTTTAAAGAAGGAATGAGTGCTTTCTTTTCCTCTAGGGAAATTGGATTTTCCTTGAAATAAATATGTAGTGGTTGGAATCCATGTGGAGGACAGAATTATAGAATCTGTGCCCAAGTACACTAAGGCAACGGTCCCCAAACTTTTTAGCATCAGGCACCGGTGCTCCTATGAGAGTCTAATGCCTAGTGATCTGAGGTGGAGCTAAGGCTGCGATGCTAGCGCTGGGGAGTGGCTGCAAATACAGATGAGTTTTAAAATTTGTCAAAACTAAGTATATGTGTGTGTATAAAACATATATTTCTGTTTTGAATTGATAATTAAAATTATTTTTGCATCGCCATGGAAAATTGAATCTTCACCTGTCTACATGGAGAAATAAGTACCTTGATCATATTGCTAACTTACTTTCAGAAAATGACATCTCTTAACAAATAGCGAATTAAGAAACAATGCCCATCCCACATTTTTTAAATAGTGGTTTACATTTCTGCTTTATTTCTTTCATGGACAGATCCTAAAATGACCCCAAATTATGCTTATCTTTTGGTATTCACACCAGAATGGATTTTGTACCCTCTTCCTTTTGAATGTGGGCAGGATCTGTGACTCATTCCTAACCCATAGAATGGCAAAGGTGATGGAATGTCACTCCCTTATTTTTATTACAATATATGGCAAAGGTTATGGGATGTCACTTCATGATTACATTACATCGAATATGTAATGTGAGAATCGATCTTTTATGCAGATCTACACTAGACTCTCTCACTTTCCTGATGATGTCGAAGAATTAAGCTGCCATATTTTAAATTGCCTCCAGAGAGAACCAGGCAACAGACAACTGTAGGAAGATTCTAGGATCCGAGAATGACTCATTAGACAGAACCAGCAAGCACCTGACCACCTTAGGCCTCCACTCATGAGAACATCAGTACTGCTGACAACCTAAATGAGCATGGAAATGTATCCATCCCAAGTTAAGCTTTCAGTTCAGAACTCAAGTCTTGACTGTATCTTGACTGCAACCATACAGAGGAACCAGCTAACTCATGCTCAGATTCCTAACCCACAGTAACTGTGAGACAATAAATGCGTGTTATTTGAAGATACAAAACATATAGTAATTTGTTAAACAGAAATGGATAACTAATATTGTTTCCTAAATCGTGTGCACATGGACAGAAATGGCATGGATGCAATAATATGAGGCAACAAATTGACAGCATAGATAGAAGTTATTCATATACTTTTGTTTGCAAACAATATTTAAATCTGACAAAATGTTAGTTGGATATGAAAGCACAACTTAATGGAAAGCCTGAACTATAATGTCTGTTGCCATCAGTGAATGTCACATGCGCGTATGTGTGTGTATGTGTATGTGTGGGTACTGAAACTGCACCATTGGCTCTTTGGGATCTTCAGTGAGCTGACTGCAGATCTTGAGACATCTCAGCTTCCATAACCATGTGACCCAAATCTTTATAATAAATAAATAGATAAATATAGATACTGATAGAGATAGAGATAGAGATAGAGATAGAGATAGATGTCTCAATCCTGTTGGTTCTATTTCTCTAGTGAATCCTGACTAATATGAAAGTCAAGGACTGGCCTTTCTAAGTATTCTTCTATCACTGTCCTGCTTTCCTGTGAATGCAAATCCTGTTTTTTATGATAACAGTTGGGAAGTAATAAAAATCTCTTACTGTACAATATAAAGTGCGTTTTCACATGCATCATCTCAATTGTTTTAAAATATTTATTCTTTTTATAAAGTGTCTTTTTTTAAGCCTTCACACACCAAAATGTAAAAGAAGTAAGAGAGAAGCTCTTACACAATCGAAGCAGGACAATTGTGGGCAGGACACTGATCACCCTCAACCCTTTTCTGAAATTCCAGAACCCCACAGACCATGTATTGAAGAAATGGTAAATATTTCAACTAGTCTTCATCACACCCCTGTGGGTATGGAAGGACAGGTATCATTACCTCTATTTAATATAGAAAGAAGACTGGAGTTAAGCCAGGCTCTATTGGCAATAACGTATTTCCAGTAAGACCTAAATGGGGGTCTCCTAATCAGGGGTGCAGGAATTCTAGTTTCATCACTTCCTCAGTGGTCAATTCTAAGAAGGTCCTTCCCGCCTCAATGCTTATGCAAATCACTTCTGAGCATCACCAGAATATTTAACATCTCATATAGCCTCAGAAAACCATATCAATTCTACTGACAATGTCTATCCAGAAAACAGATGATAAAGAAATAGTTCATATTTCATATTGACAGCAAAGCAATTATGTGAAAACCAATGTAAGTCTAATGGTTAACAGAATTTTTTAGCTGTGCAACTTATGGCGATTTGTTTGCCTTTCTTGCTTAGTTAATCTATGTGAAAATGGAGATGATGATGCTATCTCATGGACTGGTTGTAACAATTGAAGTAACATATGTAACAGTACTGGTAATATATTTAAGAGCCAATTGTATTATCTACCAATAGGTATGTGAATTCTTTATGAGGTAAATATTATTTTAATTTTTAGATCTTGAATTGTATATATAAAAAATATAGTTAAATCAATAGCAGATTGCCTCAATAAAGAGCAGCACTTTTTGTATAATATACAGAAATAGTATTTCAGTTTATTTTCAATAAGACCAAGTTCCATGAGCACAGTGAAGTATTGAATGTGAAATTATCTTCATCAGACCAATGGGAAACGTTGCATGCTTAATAAAATAAGATCATTGAGTTTTGCCTGTATATTAAATTACTATTTGCCCACCAACTGCAGTTTCAAAGCTGATGCTGTCCTGCAGGTGAATGGAGCTCTATATGGGTTACAGAAAAACCATATGCTCCCCTTTTATAAGCCTTCTTATGCTACGTGTGCCTCATTACTTTCTAGGACATAGTGAAGACCAGTGGCTGACAGTCCAGAAAGCAGGTCAGGTAGAAAGCACAGAGACAAGAATGTGGGGTCTCCTTGTGGTTTGAATGATGCCTCATGTCCTCATGTAGTAGCAGACAGCATGGAGCAGGAGAAACATCTGTCTAACCCTAGGGGATTCTTGGCTTCCTAACCTGCAGATTCTCATGTTGGGATCTGAAGATGGATAGGTCACTGTCAGACTTCATGTACTTTCAGAAAAATGTACTAACACATAAGGATCCCCACTGAGTTTTTAGTTAACTCATTAACTGTATTAAACACCTGGGCTGAGCCCCTACAGAGCTGGTGTATTCTGTGCACTGGATCACAGTTCATGATTAGAGAATGTCAGTTCCTTACCTAAGTATTTAAGGTCTTTCAAACCTGGCTCCTGGGTAAAAGCGATCCTGCTAAAATAGACATGAATCTATAAGTCAAGATATCTAAGTGTTACTTCTGCCACTTAACTCTGTGAGTTACTATTGCTAAATTATTTAGCTATTCTGGGCCTTTGTATGCTTACTATGAAGTTGAAATGATAGCAATCCCCATTTAAACAAAGGGACACTGATGGTCAAAGAGTTTAGATATTTTATATAAGGTCACACAGCCAGTAAGCACTATAGTCCTCTTAAATCAGGTGTGTTAGCACCAGAGCCCATATTCTTAAACCCTCCTTTATATTTCCTGCTATATTGAATGCTCATCAAATCATTTTAAACAAATTTCAGTGTGAATCTCTGGTTTCCACAGAATATAATCTTTTTTTTTTTTTAATTAATCTTATGCAAATTACTCAACTTTTCCGAGCTTCTGAGCTTCTGTTTCCTAATCTTTAACATGTGTAAAGGAAATAATAATAACAGGTAAGTCATAAGTTTGTTTCAAGGACTGAACGAATTATTATTTATAAAGTGCTTAGAAAAGTACCTCAATAAATATTGGTTATTCTTCTTATTATTCATTATTATTATTATTCCCTGATGCTACCTGGTGACTTTAAGCAGAAATGAAGAGCAGAGCTAGTACCAGTCAACAGACATAGTATCAATCACATTCAAGCAAATAGTTTAATAAAAGCAAAGATCAGGTGCCCATGAATGCTACTTTAAAAATACTGCTATTTATGTTACTAGCAAAAGACAGATTTGGGCTTAGACCAGAGTCATAACTTCTTAATGCTAGAAAAGTATTAGAATTCTCTAGGATCTTTAAAAGATATTTATGCTCAAGCCCCATTGGAGACCAATTAAGTTAGAATTTATAGATATCCTTATATTTTTAAAGCATTCAGTACCAGTTAATTGGGAGTTAAAAATGGACCAAGTTATGAAGGGTTTTGAATTCCAAAAAGAGTTATTATTTAGGGAGGGGCATGAGACTAGAAAATGTTCTGTCCAGAAATTACATCGTTTTACCTTTGTGCTTACTTCTGTTGTCCTCCTGGGTCAGAATAAAGAAAATTCTAGTCTTCTAGAATTTC
>NW_006434825.1:9247161-9369170 GCF_000325575.1 Pteropus alecto
TCACTTGGTTGTTCATATTCCAATAGTTATCTCTCACAGGAAGCCACCCCAATCCTATTTAAAGGATAATGATTTCCCTCTTGCCCCCTCCCCCATTTTTTTTTTCCAGTCTAGCTGGCTAAGAATTCAAAAAGTATATTCTGAACTGTTTGAAATCCCGATTATTAAGATCACTCTGACATTGACTGGTAAAAATAAAAATAAAACAGCGAAATTTAATTTGGTTATCCTTAATATAACTTCTTCCAGTTTTAGGCATGATTTTTCACATCTTTTCATGGAAGTAAAGACCAGGAATGTATGTGAGCTCAGAGATAGGGATTAGTTTAATTTTCCAGTCATTGGGCCACACCATATCCTCTCCCTGAGCAGAAACTGCTAATAAGAGTGACATTTTTTTGGTGTTGTGAGGACTTTTCTTGCAAGAGAGTTCCCCATGTTCAACCAGGTAGATGAGTTGGACTCATAGATTGTGCTTGTCAATTAACAGAATCATGTCAAGATCTAAATGTTTACACAGTCTTTATTCCAAGTCTGCACTATATATGTACCCCTAGCATTCCTTCAACTGCTTTGGTTGTGTTAATTCAAGTTGTTCATTGAACTTAAGCTTCATCTGTATGAGGAATGATGCAGTAAGAGAGAAATGTGAGATGAAGGGATAGTTCCTGTCCTGAAAGATGTCATGGTCCAGCTGTGCATGTTTGGGATGGAGACAGAAAGTGAACCTTCCAAATGCACGATTGGAGGATGAACGCTCTACTGGGAGAGGCACAGGGCTGCTGGAATGCACTGGAACCACACCTAACTCATCCTCACTCAAGGCTTGTTGGAGGAGGAAATCTTGAGCTGAGTTTTATAGGCCTTTCACGTGAAAATGAAAGAGTACAGCCTGTGCAGAGGACTGGAGAGAAAAAGAGAAAAAGAAACAAAGTTTGTCCGCAGGGCTGCAATAGCAGGGCATGACATGAATGAGTCAGAGAAATTGGCTGAGATCTCATCCTGGGCATTTCCGTGATAGAGATAACAACTTAGCTTTTATCCTGATAGTTATATAAAAACACTTCAGATTTTTAAGCTGCAGAGTGACATGATTTTGTTTACATTTTAGGTGGGGAAGAAAGCACTTTTGAGTGCTACATTTAAACGTCACATGGGGATATCAGAAAGAAATGGTCAGATTGTTGAGGGAATTCCACATCGTATCATCTGAGGAACAGATGAAAGAACTGAGACAATTTAGGCTGGAGGGGGTAAGACCAGTTTGGGACATCTGGTGCCATGTGGAAGAAGGAGAACAACTTTTATTTGTGATTTCTTGCTTATGGAGACATATTTCAGTTCAACATAAAAAAAGTACCTCTGGATGTTTGGAGATGTCCCAAGATGGGAAGATCTGTCAGCTGCTTTTGACTGGTCTCTGGTTGGGGATATAAGTGCATATATCCAATGGGTATTTGGCTAGGTATATTTAAATCTTTTGCAAAGACCCGATGCCTTCGTGGTTAATTTTGGTCACCATAATCAGCCACTAGAGAGTGTGCTGATGAAACAAACCAGTGAAAGGTCATTAGCGGAACAACCTTCCTCAAGGGCTGAGATGGCAGTTCAGATGGCAGTTCTTTATACTCACTGTAAACACTGTCTTTCAGTTAGAAACCAGGAACAAAGTAGAGGTCCTTAAAAATTCGTGGCCTTCACCTTGTAACCAGAAGGACTTGATTCAAGGAGTTCTTGATTGAATCCTCCTGGCAAGGGACCTTATATCATTTTTCCCACCAACTATCATGAGATCTATCTTTACAAACATCTTTTATATTTCTTTGCAGAAACATGTAGGTAAAATATAACTCCTGAAATGATATTTTTTGATAGAAAGGATATTTTGAACTAGAACAAAAACAATAGTTTTATATGCATTTTGTGTATAATAATATATGATATGTATACTGTATATGTCTTTGATAGATTATCTTATGATTTATAATATTTAATAGAAGGAAATCTATAAGTAAAAGGAATATTTATGGTGACTTTTAGAAAAATTAGAAGGGATGGTCTTCAGGTATCTCTTCTTTTAGTTTAATGTCCATTTTCATGACAAACATGGGCCACTTTGGTGCCCAGCTGAACCGAAATGCAGAACCATTTTATTTGACATTTCAGTTGACATTTTGAATTAATTTGCTTTCGCAATGATGGAACCAGTATAAAATTACATGTTGTTGATTGAAATTTTAGCACCCTGTGCTTAGAATCTATTAGGTTGAACCATGAAAAATTGCTAATATTTTAACAAATTTAACCTAAAAAATGGCAATTTCTGTGGTTCACTGTAAGAGATGTTTCTGTTTCAGTCTTTGCTGTAACATAAGGAGACTTGAAAATTAAATGTTATTGCACTCTCAGGACCTACATTGTTTTTATCCAGTTAAATATGAACAACATCAGAACCTGTTAGAGGTGTTGTGTGGTTTAAATGAGATACTGGGTAGGAGCACACTTTAAAAAAGGTAAAGTGATTTGGATGGCATTAGCATCCTCACAAAGGTTGTAGGATTGATAACCCTTCACTCCCTACTGGTTAAGTGATTTCTTGGTTAGAATACACCGAAGTTTACATGTTTTTATTTCCTTCTGGATGTGATTTGACTTTTCTTTCACATAGTGTCTATTCTCAAACCTATGTTCCTCTTTCCTTAGATTTACTATACAGATTAACTCTGAAGGGGTAGAATATTTATACATTTTATTAACTGTATATACTCAGGCTTTCTGGTTTGTTCACCAGTAAAATGCTCAGTAGAAAAGGTCTTGCTTGAGAATTGTTCCCCTTACCATTAGGGAATTGAAATTAATTTTTTTAACAATTTTGTAAGAGCTTTAAGCACTCGTTTTGTTTAGGAGTCAAACAGCTGTGCTAACAAAGCTTTTATTATTGTTGATGTGCTTTGACCTGTTATATCTGGGTGATACATTTTACAAACATTGGTCAGACAGAACTTTCAGCACTTCTAGTCTGGACTGTGGTACCAGCCTCCTAAGAGATCTGTCGATCTTCACTTTCTCTCCCCTTCAAATCTGTTGTCCAACTTACCATCAGAATATAACTTCTAATCACAAATCAGAATATGGTATCCTCTATTTAAGAAGATTCTTGAGTGACTATTGACCTTATGATTTATTCTGTAAGGCCTTCTTAAAATGCAAATTGGTGACAGATTATCTCTTGCTTCTTCCCTTCCTTCTCCTGAACCCAACTTAACTAAACTCTTTATTATTCTCTGAATACTCTATCAAAGGTTCTCCTATCTTTGACTATTCACAGCCTGGTCCTCTACCTGGAATGACTTTTTGGTCTTATTTGACCAGCACAGTCATCCCTATAAGGCAGCTCAAATGCCATCTCGCTATGAAGTTCTCTTCTCCTGAGGCAATCGTTTATTCCTCTCATTTTCCCATTGAACTATGCTCATGCCTTTTATTGTGATTATTCATTTACTTATCTGTCTCTTTTTCTTGAGCCTGTGACCTCCTATAAAACAATAACTCTTTCTTACTCATCTTTGCTTCCCCAGGGCCTAGATACTCATTGAACTTTTTTTTAATTCTAAGGATAAATGAAAGATAAGTTTCTCCTGTTTTTATAGATTCCACTAGTACTACCCAGATGAATGATTCTGATTACTCAGTAGATGTTCAAAATGTCTGAAGGTATCAGAGAAGAAAATTACTGAAGACTTTTCAAGAGGAAAGGAAATTTCAGATAAGCAATTTTTTTATACTCTGGCAGGGTATGAAGGCATATGTATGGGACCTGCTTACCCAAATCTGGCCATGAATAGAGAGCATGGGGATGCTCTGTATCTCAGACAGACCTGTTGTGGTTTCTGGGAACAGCATCTGGCATTTCAGCTGATCACTGGTATAATGAGATGCTATAGATGTTTGGTGTCATTCAGTTAATAACAGTCCTGGCATATTCAGATCACAGAGAGTGATTGTCTAATTGTGTACTCCCTCAGAAAGTATATATCTGCATTAGTAGGTTCATTTCTTGGGATATGATTTTAAGAGGAACAATATTGAGCTACAACTGGCTCATAAGTGAAAGAAAGACCAAAAATTAAGAGGTAGACATGACATCATTAATATAATAGTTAAACAAATTCAAATAATTACATGAAAGTGAAGAATAAAAAAGTTTCCATATATTCAAATTTGGGCCTACATATGTGACAAATTGACACACGAAAGAGCAGGGGAATACACATCCCATTGTTCCAGAAGAAAACAGCATTCATTACAGGGAGGGCATCCTGCTACTGCCTAATGGAGACAGATTTCATTAGCAAATGAACAAGTGAAACTGACAGATGAAATAGTTCTCTGGCCCTCTGTGCACGGGATAGATAGGTGTATGTATAGGATTTATAGTGGAAGGGATTACACTAAACCAATATTTTGCAACTATTACGTGTATGAATCACCTGCCATCTTGGTTAAGTGTGGATTCTTATTCAAGAGATCTTGAGAATCTTCATGTCTAATATATTCTTAGACAATTGTGATACTGGTGGTCAATGGTCCGTACTCTGAATAGTAATTACTGGATAATATGGAAAAGTAGAACTGTGTCAGTTTAGTTTCCAGAATCAGGAAGAGTATAGTTTTCAGAATCAGAAAGACATGATTTTGAATTTTCATCTGATATGCCTTTGGGAAATTTGTTTCTCCTGCCTGAGCCTTACTTTTCTCATCTGTAAAATGGGAATGCTATTGCTTCTTCATATGGTCTTGGTCCAAATTAAATGAGAAGATAATGTAGAACATTTGATACAGTACGGCATGTAGTTAGATCCTGTATAATGTTGGTGATTATATTTTAGCTTTAACAGTATTGCACTTTCCATTTATAGGATCATTCTGATTTATTTCAAAATATACCAGGATAGTAATATGACAAAAACTACAATGTGAAAATCAATGAAAGTACATTTTGTTATTCTGATAATCTGTTTAATAAAACTCCAACCAGCCTTGGCCCATTGCAGAATTGACCTTCTAGTGAACAACTATTTAATTCTAAGATTCAATTGAAATACTGTCTATTCTCTGCCTTCTCAATCACAATGACAGGATTATCATTCAAGTTTTTAGTTCCTCTGTTATACTTACTGTAGGCATCTCTTAAAGCATCCATCATAAAGTTATGAAAAGAACTGCTTGACTATGAATATATCTCTTTCTCCCTTAATGGGAATTCCTTGAATTCAGAGACCAAGTCTTCTCACATGCCATATTCCCAAAATCTATATCTAACACATATCATGGTAAATAATGAATCCTTCAAAATAATCAGTGAGTCAGAAACATAGATGAATAGTCAAATCGATTAATGAATTGGAAAAAATCAGTCCTTGGTGCTCACATTTTCCTTTGAAAATCTTTCTACCCTGTTCTCTGTCTCTTTGGGGTAGGGTTTTGCCCCTAAATACTATGATGAGAGTATTAAGATGTTTTAAACAAAAGATATGATACTTTGTCTTCTCTTTTGAGGACTTTGTATTTTAATCAAGGTTTATAAGAGATATGTGAATATGCATGAAGATAAATCACTATTTAAGAACAAAAGAGGAACTGAAAGATGGGATAGCTATTTGGGGGAAGTACAGGTCATTTCAGTTTTCTACAGATGATGAATATTCAACTCAGTTTGTTCATGAAGTCAGCTCTGAACAAATTCAAGAGCAAAAATTAAGAATAAAGAAATTACTATATCTGTGCTTTTGCTGTTGTTTTATGAGAAGATACTTGCCTTATTTTGGTACCAACCACGGACATACTCCATCCAATCAACCAAGAGGTCCTCATGTAGAGTGTAAGTAAGCATCCTTTGAGAAATCCAAATGCCTGAGAATTATATCCTCCATTTTCTACAGATGTTCAAAGGTCATCTTTTCCATCCTTCTGCCTCTAGAGACAGTAGCTTTCGGAAACACAGGGCAGTCTCATGTTTATGTCATCCTTGTGCATTGAGAAACTTTGGGTTAGAACTCTTTTTGTACAAAAACTTTCAATAGTACAAAAGAAAATAAGATAAGGTTGGTCCCCACCCTTGTCCTGCTGCCAGTGGTAGCTACTGGAATTGCAAACAGAGTAGAAAGATCAATCTCTGCAACTCCTCATGAAATAAACTAAAAACAGTAAGAACAATTTTTTTTTTTGAAATATCAGTGATGGTGATACAAATAATTATAGCAGTTACTATTTTTATCAGGTACTGTGCTAACGTCTTTAAGTTCATTATCATTTTTGGTTCATTTTTCATCTTTACTAAACTTGTAATAAGTAGGTGCTATTGTCCCATTTTAGATAATAGGAAAGTTGTCTTGAGTAAAGGAATGTAATCAGGTCAGAATGTAACCAGTAGTGTTTTTTTTCCTCACTTCTTAAGCAAATGCCTTAGAACAGCAGTCCCCAACCTTTTTGGCACCAAGGGCGGGTGCTCCTATGAGACTCTAATGCCTGATGATCCGAGGTGGAGCTGAGGCGGTGATGCTGGCCCTGGGGAGCGGCTGCAAATACAGATGAAGCTTCGCTTGCTCGCCGCTCACCTCCTCTCTGCAACTGGGTTCTTAACAGCCCACAGACCACAACTGGTCTTCCATGGTTTGGGGGTGGGGGTGGGAGTGGGGATTCTGGCCTTAGAGGTAGCATCAGCAAATTTCCCTGCATTTCTTTTCTCTGAAGCTGCTCATGGAGTTTCATCCTCAGTAAAGGCCACTAAATTCTTTAAACAGCCCTGCCTGTGCTTTGCGGCTTTCATTACTGTTCTAGTAGGCTGAAGGAAACACAGATCTGCATGTGTTAGCCCTGGCATGAGGCAAGCAGAGTGAGAAGAGCCTGGCATTAGGGCCCACAGTGACTGTCTAGTCTGTGACCTCCCTGAACACAGCTCTTTAGCATTTCCCTTATCCTTGAGTTAAGAGGCCTCTAATTTGTAGGTGTTTTGTTGTTTTGTTTCATTTTGTTCAGTTTAGCCAAGTCACTGAGAGAGTCTGGCAGGGCCATTGCCCAAGTTTGTAACTGAAATTGGATAATCTGACTTTGTATTCAATTTGCACATGTTCCTCTTATTTCTCCTTTTAGAAAAATCAATAAATGAATGAGGGGAAAACAGGTTTAGCCATATTATTATGGCAACTGAATATCCTAAAACATCCAATTTCTAGAACAGATCCAACTTCAAATATCTCATCTCATTCCCCAATTGTATGTTAGGTCAGTATTCCCTGATTTTTATTACGGAGATATGCTTTCCATGGCTAGCATAGTATGGAAGGAAGCCTTTTTGAACATCAATTTTTGGTGAGGCAGTTAGAATTGGAGAGGAGATGGTGTGTGTGTGTGTGTGTGTGTGTGTGTGTGTGTGTACGCGCGCGCACGCAGGTGTATACATGTATATGTGTATATGTATGCATATATGCATACATATCTAGCTATCTCTCTTTATATCTGCATAAAGTCGAATTTTGTCCTCATCATGCTATCATTGCAAAAATGGAGAAATTGATGCTTGCAATTTTCTCTGGGTCTACTGCCGCTGAGTAGCTGAGGTGAGATTCCAACCATGCAGTCTGGCTTTAGTCTGTGGTCATTATTCTTAGTCTTCCCCCATCCTCAAACTTAATTTTTAAATGCAAGCTTTCTTTCTTTACCTAGGCTTATTCCTATTGAGAACATGCTCCAGGCTCCTGGTCATCTGACTACAGATGCTAGGTGAAACGGTAACTTACCTTGTCCACAGCCCTCTGCCTATTTGCCCACACTCCTGTCCTTCCTAGTCCTTTCCTAACTCCTTACATTCTTGCTCCAGGGAGATGTGAAGTCAAACACAAGACACCTGAGCTGGTGCCTGTCTGAAGAGCCGTGATTGATTGCCATGCTCTAATTACTGGGAAGGTTTAGGAGTGGGTGAGAATAGAGATGATCACAGATCAGTTAGAAAGAGATTTGTTTCTCTTTCTGCTGCTCCCCTGCCATTTGCAAATGCCTGTTGGTTTCCTTTCAGCCTGTTTGTGATGAAGAATCCTGCTGACACTTGGTGGTGTGAAGAGCCAAGTGTTGTGCCTACATTTCCACAGGTAATTTAGCTGTGGATCCAGGGGAAGATCATCTGCATTTACAAAAACAAGGCTTTCCATAACCTTTTAAAAATATCTGTAACAATTGCCATAACAAAAATAAGGTAAAATTTTCTAGTGAGAATATAATCGATGAAATACTATTTTGTTTTTTATTAATCTGTGCTTCGACTATCAGGTTTTCAGTTACTTTGCATCTTCTCTTAAACATACAGGAAAACCATCTGATGATATTTAATAACCAAAAAGATAAACATAGCATTTAGGTATTTTATTTAGCTAAATTCAGGTATTATTATTAAAACCTTTACATATGTCATGGAGAGAAGAGTTAAAATTAAATTGTCCTAAGGAAAGTAACTACACAGGTTCACAAGATTCAAAATTGTAAGAGTGACCTCTAGTGACTATGTAACTGCTTAAATCTTTACTACAACTCAAAAATGTGTGCAATGTGAACATGCAAAGAAAAAGAAAGCATGCTTTCTTTATCATTATTCACTTTGAATTTAATAGTTAAAATAATACAATTATATTGATAAAACATCAGTATTTCCCCTGTAAAATATGTATGCATTTTTCTATTCATCTTCAGTTCAAATCAGTGAGCCTGTATTGTGAACCTACTGGATGCAAAGTACCATGAAGTTCCTGAGGATAAAGAAGCACAGAATTCCTCATGATTTTTATGGTACTCACAGACTCATAAGGAAAAAGACAAGCAAACCAGACCATTGCAGGGCATTGGGGCTGAAGGTGTAAGTGTGAGAACGGAGTGTAGTGAGTGTGTCTCCAAGAACAGAGTCATTGTATAATGGCTGCGTGGCCATCCCCGAGGTGGGTGGGTCAGAGCAAGATTTCACCAATGGGAAGAGAGGGAGCAGCTCTATCTGGCCATGGACACGTGCAAGCAACAGGAATCTGTGTAAGAACCACAAGTATTTCAGCAGGGCTGGAGCATCTAGAGCTATCAAGATGTGTAAAGTAGGTTTGAGACACAGGTACAAGATAGCTCTGGAAAGGACCTGTGCACCGTCTTTTGGCATTCTGCTGAAAGCAGTGGAAATAGACTTAAGCAAAAAAGTAATGTCAGTAGACATGTATTTTGGAAGAATTACCTGGTTTCAGAGCAGGGTGTAGTTTTGAGAGCATCAAGACATGTTTCAAAAGACCAAGTTGATAGCTTCCAATATCTTCAATATGAAAATGTTATGATTCTTCTCTCATAAGATAGATTAGATTACAGATATCTGGGAAGATACTTTATTCTTTATTCAAATTTGTATTACTAGTTGACAGTATGTTTTAAAAAAGCATAGTGAATGAAAATTAGCTTTAATTTTAATGTGCAAAAGTACAATGTCATCTATGTGTACATATATGTATATATGTGTGTAAATACCTGTCCATAAGTTACAAATGCACATACTAACACAAATATTCAGATGATATTTTATAATGAAAAGGTATGTATTTTGATTATATAGACATAAACATTCACGCGGATATACTAACAATATGAACCACAACATGACATTTCACTTTAGAATCAAACCTTTTAAATCATCATTACATGGAGATTTTTAAGTGAACTAGAATGTAGCTGAAGAAAGTATTACATCCCGAGGTTGTCCAGATACCAGGTCAGAAATTGAAATCTAGAGCTGTTGCCCTCGTGTTGATGACCACATCTTCTCCTTTTTGATACACTTAGTTCACCTTCTTGTGACCTGTCATAGTCTGATTGGATTGTCATAACCAAAACCAAAGCCTCGGTGGCTTAATCAACAGAAAATTATTTTCTCACATTTCTGGAGCCTAGAAATCCAAGATCAAGGTGTTGTCAGGTTTAGTTTCTGCAGAGGCTTCTCTGGTTTGCAGATGGCCGACTCCTCACTGTGTCCTCACACGGCTTTTTGTCCATGCCTCTGCTCTCCTGGTATCTCTTCTTCTCATTATAAAGACACCAGTTCTATCTCATTAAGACCCTATCCTTATACCCACAATTCACTTCCAAATATAGTCCCCTTGAGGACTAAGACTTCAGGCTGTGAATTTGGGGGAAACGTAATCCAGTCCATATCACTGCCATAAGTTTCCCTGATTAGGAAATGAAATAGCAAGAAAATAAATGCCTCTTCCAAATTCATACTTTATGGAAAAGTCTTGATCACAATCAGAAATGTGGTTTTAGGTAACAAGGAAAGCAATTATATTAGAAACTGTAGTAGAGGCTGTGGTGTGTTGCCCAGATGCCCTCTTCAGAACTGAGGCACTCATTCCTCCAGCTGCTAGGAGCATTATCTGCTGACAATTCAAAGCTGAGTCCATCTCCAAAATTCCCCAAAGTGAAATGCAATCGCCTTGCCCAAAGTTATATCCCTTGATTGGTAGCAGTTCCTAACCAAAGACAAGTCAATATAGGGTATGAAGTCACGTAATATTCAACACGGATGGGACAACTCTGAAAAGGCATCTAAAGTCTGGATCTCCCCATGGTGATGACTTAATCCTTCATTGAGACTGCATTGCAGCCCATCTTCTACCCTGTGCCCAATCCTGCCTTTACTCCTTATGTCCCATACTGTGGAGCAGAGACAGAAGACTACTATTTCTGAGAAAACTAAATCTGTCTTATTTTTCTCAAGGAATGCAATTAAATTTATTTTAAACATTAAATGTCAAATAGAACTGAAATAACCCATTTTAATGCCACCAAGCCTTACAAACAGAGGGAATAGTTTACATCCATATTATGTTTTATTTTTATTATTATTATTATTATTATTATTATTATTATTGAGTATTCTTTAGGTATTAGTTTGGTATTGTATTCTACTGTGATATAAACACCATGAGGACAGGGATTTTATTAAACTGGTTCTCTAATGTATTCATAAAAGCAAACAATATAGCTGGCGTATTTGACATACTAAAAAACTGTAGTAAAATTATGGTTTATTGTATCTTCTCTAGAAAGCACATAAAAATCTTGGTATAGCTTTGAATATAAAATTGTCTCATATCCATCAAGGCATGGGTCAAAAGCTATTCCTCCATAATGTTTTTATTGCTTTATCCCAAGTTAAAGAATCAATTGTCACCAAACATTCACTCCTTTGCAATGTCTATTACTTCCTACCATGTATTGTAGTTATTTGGCTTCCTTGGCTATATTTTTAATTGGACAGAAAAGTGAGAAGTTCAAAGAGAGGAATTGTGTGTATCCCCCATTATAAGTCAAGAAAATGTGGACAAGGTTAGGCTATATGTGGATGGAACCTTTTCAAAACACAAATATGTGGCTGCACTCTGAAATCTGGAGTTCTCTATACGGTCATCAAGAAACAGAGTTTTTATTGCAATATCCCCTACTGTGTCCAAGAACAGGTTCATGTCATGTTATAGTTAACTTCTAATGGCTTTAGACATTTATCCTCCCTTCCTGTCTTAAATTTCAAATAGTGGAATTTCAGGTCTCAGAAGACAAAGGTAGAAGTGGACATTGACTCTTCCAAGTAATGCAGCCACATCCCTGGTCGTAACTTGTTCTCAGAGCTAGTAAACCCTGCCCACCTCGATTCTGACAGTTTTATGTATCAAGGACACTGTGCAGTTTTACAGCAGGCACTTTTGTCTTCCTGATTCCAGATTCTTAAATCTAACAGATCCATCTATGTATGAAGTGTCAGGAAGGAGACAAATACAAAATTTACATGAGGAAATGCCAAATACTCTATATCAATGTCTTCTGTATTGACTTGTACTCTCACCCAATTGAGATCCATATGCATGTAGATATCCATTTTATATATATATAATTTATAGACATGTATTTACACACACACACACACACATCTGATATTTCTTTCTCATTCTCAGAACTGGGTGTGCCCTGCAGTATTGGTGGTAGAATCCAGCTCCTATGTCTTAAAAGCTCAATTTTCTGTAGGACATAGTTAGAATTCACTTTGACTTTCTCTACTTCTTAGTGTTTGAGAAAGTGAGCTGTTCTCAAAAATATGAACAATGATTATTTATCATTTCGTTTCCAATAAACAGACACTGTTTGTGGGACTTATGGTCATGAGTGTTCTCTTCAATATTGTCCTAAATTGTGGGGAGGTGGCTTTCATGCTCCTGCATTAAAAAGTCATTTGATGCAGGCTGCATCCTGGAAAGAGGATGTGATCTTGATAAGACAACTGTCTTTATCTGAGGCAATTCTTCAAGATGCTTGACAGCTGATGGCTGTCAGCTGATGGTGATGCCAGTAGCTGAGGAATAAGTCCCTTTGTCTCAAAGGGAGATCTCAGCAGTGTTCCACATGGTATGTACATTTGGTAAGGTGTCAGATCCTGTAAATAGTGGAAAATATCTTAATACATTATTATTTGCAAATACATCATAAGAAAATCTGGTGACTTTTCTGTGAGAACAAGATCATATTCTCAAGGTGTGATCCTAGAAACCACCACTATGGGGAACATGTTGAGTGCTTATTTAAAATGTTTACCCTCATAAATATGGAATAAAAATCCCTGGGGATGGGGTCGAGGATATTCTATTAATTAGCACCTTTTCCAAACCAGATGAAACAGACTCTCCTAAATTTTATGGAAAAGGGAGATATGTAAGGGGGAGTTAAAGGCATCTTTACTCATAGTTGTGTGTGTGTGTATGAGTGTGTGTATATGTGTTTCGAATGAATAATTCATTTTAATAATGTGACCCATTAATTTAAGAGTATGTGGTGTTTTAAAGCTTATTTTAATGAACAATTTTGACATTTTCAAGATTTGAGATATATCTTTGTTGAAATAGGTTTTTAATGAGTGTTGAAAAATCTTTTAAAGTAGAGTAAATCCATTGGAGTATAAAGCATTTAGCAATTTAAGCATCTGTAAGCAACCTCAGATATCCAAAGTCGTTTGAAAGGCTTTAGACAAATGAGAATTTGATTGAATGGTAGACAAGAGTGAATAGCCAGCTAGTGACACCAGCTAGTGATAACCTAGAATCTATCTCACAAAATGGTTTTGTGCATGGGGACTATCAGAGGTGATATAAATGTCATCCTTCAAGATAGGCCATTATTTTTTTTTTAATTGTCGCAGTAAATCATCTTCATTATCATTAATATCTTCAATCTATCAGCCCCCTTATGTCACATACCAACTCAATGCTCATGACTCCTTTATGTATCCATTCCTAACATATCTTCTAGAATCCAAATTTATTAATTCTAATATCTATTTAAAATTTCCACTTAGATATTGTGTAATCTCCTGAACGTTATCATGGTTAAAAGCAAACCTTTTATTCTCTATCGCCATCTCCCAAACCTGTTTATTTGCTAGTCTCCTCCATTTTAGTAAATGATGTCATCATATTGAAATTGCTTAAACTAGAAACTCGGAAATCAACTTTGATGCATTACTACTTCAAAACTTTCTTACACCTAAAATAGTGGAATAACCTCCAATTTATCTCCCTTTCATTCCTCTCCACGCCACCCCCATATTTTCTCCCTGCAGCAGACAGTGCAATTTTTAAAAACCATCAAAGGCTTTTCATCATATTATATGTTTTATAGCATGTCAATGCCTGCCATAGCCTATAAGTCTCTACTTGGTAGGACCCATGTTCATCTTCCCAAATCTTTTGTCATTCTTTTCTTTGGTCATTCTTCAAGGTACACTGACATTCTTATTGATTCTAGAAAATGAAACAAAACAAAAAGTTAAGTCCTGTCTTGGGAACTTTCTTCCTGCTGTCTTTTTTCTTCCTGGTATGCTCTACCTGCAGATCTTCTCTAGAAGGGAGTCTTGTTACTCTTCACACATCTTTACAAATGTGACTTTTCAGACCGTCTTTCCCCTGACAACCCAATCTAAGTTAGCCTAGTTACTCACCCTCGCCATTTTTCTCTAACACAGCACCTTGTTTTATTCATTATATTTACCACTATATAATTCACTATTGTTTATTAATTTACTAATATTATTTTTCTCCCCAGATAATACAAACTCCACAGAGCATGTATCTTGCTTAACTTCTTGACCACTGTGTTTTCAGCTTTAGGAATAGTACTTTGCCTATTGTAAATGTTCTGCAAACATTTTTGAGTTAATAATAATCATGACAATAACAATTGATAACATTTATTAGACACACTATGTACCATTATGAGCAATTTTAATGCACCACTTCATTCTATTTTTATATGACTTTAGGAGACACCACTATGCTAAGGAGAAAATTATAACTGTAAGAAATTATAGTTTTATCCTGTATAAGTTAATAACTTTATGTGTGACTTTATTTATAATATAATTAAGGACATGAGGGGTCACTAATTTTTAATAACATTTACATTATTGTGTGGTGAAAAAGAATAGGCTAGAGGAGTAGTTGTTAATTGGAGTATTTATATAGAATCTGCATGTGTTTTTTTGTATATGTCAAAAATGTACTTAATTGAAGCAAATTGATCAATGCCTGGAAGTAGAAAATCTGTTAGTCACATACAGATCTTTTGATAATAGAGTTTATTTAAGACATTTAACCACAGTTGTTGTGGAAAATAATTTATGGAGAAGGTAATCATTGGTTATAGGACCTCATGGAACAGTACTGTTGGAAAACAAGTTAAAACACATTATGATGGATTATTGATGGTAAATATATCATCCAGTACTTAGTTACTAAGTTTAATGTTTCTACAACTTGGAGCTATGACAATTTATCAGAAATACCCCATTGGACATAAAGTATCGAGGCAATAGAATTATAACTAAGTTATCAAAATAGGACTGCTTAAATTTTATATTTAGAGGCTTAATAAAGGAAGCATCGTACGACATTTTGGGGATACCTATTCTTCATGACTATTCAATCAGAGGAATTGTATGACCCTCCATTTTGGCCTTGTAATAAAAGGTAAATTAGTACCACTGAGTTGGACTAAGATAACAAGAGTTTCAAAGTCAGAATTTCTGACAGGTTTCCTGAGTACTAACTAACTATACTTAGCATCGTGCTGCCATTCCAAATCTGTTAAATATGAAGTGTAGTTCATTGATTCCAGCACATGGATTGAGAAATTTAAGAATGCTATGGAATAATTAAACTTAAACACTGTCTTTTTTTTTTTTTAATCTGAGTAAGAGCAATAAATTTGCCTTAATCCAAATAGAATCTGGGATTAGGTTCAAGGAGAGAAATAACTAAGCTGTTTTGATCTGGATGCCTCCTTCACTTTAATTTTTTTCTTGTGATATTTAAAATTGATTAAGTAGATATTAATAATAGAAAAGACTTACCCCCTACTAAATTCTATATCCTTTCAACCATTCTGTTTGGTAGATATCATGATCTAAATCTTTAAAAGAAAAAATAAAGACTCAAGTAATTAAGTAAATTCCCAAATAGAATATAAAACTGAAGTTCAAATCCAGGTCTTTGTACTTTAATTCCAGTGTTCATTAGAAAGCACGGGACCCCAATCTGTGGTATTCCTTTGTTTATTTTCTATCTCACTTCTTCTACTTCTGTTCATATAAATTCAGTGCCACAGTACTTAGTGATCATCACAATGCCAGAGCCTTACAAGGTACCAAAGACATGAAAGACATAAGAATGCAGTTAGATCTGATTCATAAACTTGGGTCAAGAATTGCATGCAATCGTTTTTTTGTAAAATGCTAAGGTTATTAACTAAGTTATGTATTACTATATTACTTATATTACTATAAGTTAAGTTATAGTAATGTTCAACAAATCTTTTCATTTATTTTCTATATTGTTGTTGTTGTTATTATTATTATTATTATTATTATTATTATTATTATTATTCAGACACTATCCCTGCCCTTGAGGAATTTAAATTTAATGGAAATAACAAATAGAAATACAAATAAAATTATTAGATAAGGATTTTGTTAAAAGTAAGAGGTGCTATAAGTTTCGAAAATAATTCTTATTTTGCTTAGGAGATATCTTAAACTTTGATTATGATTTAGCTGAGTAGAGAACAAGGAGGCCTCAACATTTGAACTTTCTTGAAAAAGAAAATTTTGGGATCCTAAATCAAATGGCCATTGAAGTTATGAAGCTGATGCTGAGTAGATGGCAGTAAAAGATTCCTTTCTAGGAGATTAATACCCTCCCTCTTCCATGCAGGCCATCAAAGCTCTTGAGGGTGATAAAGCTCTCAGCAGAATCCAAATCCATTCAAAAGTGTCGTATTTCCCTGTAAGAGGGGACCAAAAAGAGGAAACACCGTGGTGGTCCACATGGATTCCTCTCTATTAAGGTACCCTTTAGATCTAAAATAGTCTGTCCCTGATTCAACAGTGAGGCTCGTTCTGTGGCTTCATAGAAGCAATGACTTCATTAATTCCTGTTCTGGACAGTGCCTCTGTGAAACTGTCAGGCATTAAATTGTTTGATCTCAGTCTTTCCTGTCCCTGCCCAACCATGGTGACTCGCAATGATTTTTTTTTTTTTTTCCCTAGTCTCAGATTAGTTCAGCTAGGATGAATCTGATTTTCACTTAAGTCTGGCTGATTTCCTCCTGTGAGCCGCTGCTGGGTCTGCTGGGTCTCTGCCAAGGACGCTTCCTCACCTGGAATCCTGTTTAGAGTTTCAGGCACAAAGTTGGCAGCTCAGATGTTTGTAGTCATAGTAACTCCAAGGGAAGATTAGGGAAGTACACATGTGAGGATATCTGGCCATGTCAATGTGAGGCTATATTTCTTGATTCATCCTTCTATTCACTGATTTATCTTCAAAATATTCATTGCTAGTCCCCTATGTGTTCTACAGTGTGTTTGATACTGAAAATGCAGAGTTGAAAATTATTTAGGTGCTGCCTTTGAAGAATCATTCTTTGTCATTATTGAGACTTCTATAAGCCAACCTCTCTCTAGGTAGGTCCTTAAAATGCAGAGAGAAGATGAATACAACTTGATGTTTATCCATACTGTATATGTTGTCTAGAAATCCATTAAAAATTAGCACCCACTAAGCATAGGCCTTCATCCTCAGTGCCATATAGATTATTTTTAATCTACCGATCTCGACAGGTATAAAAGCAGACAATTCAATACAAGAGAAACACCACATAAGTCTAAAGCAGTGGTTCTCAATCAGGGACTATTTTGTTCTACCAGGCAAAATATTCAGCAGTGTCTGGAGACATGTTTATTTGTCACAGCTAGATCGTGCTACTAGCATCTAGTGAGTATAGGATAGAGTTGCTGCTAAACATCCTACAACCCACAGGACAGTTCCCTAGTGCAAAGAGTTCTCCCACCTCAAATGTCAGTAGTGCCCAGGTTGAGAAGCTCTGTGTCTATGTAGACGCATACACACAGCTAATGAGTACAAAGGAAGGTTTAAGTCACAGTCCTGGGGACAAGAAAAGTCTGTCCAAAGGAGAGGGCATTCCAGTTTGGTGATTGTAGATTTCATCACAAATTAGTATGAGTGCCCTTGACTCTGAAACATCTTAGAATAAATACTGAGCAACAGAAAATCCTTTTTTGTTTATCCACACTAAAAATTCCTAGGGAATCTTTTCCCATATGATTTTTTAGATATTTCTAGCAGCCCTGTGAAAGATGCAGAGCAGATACAATTTTTCTGTGGAACTTAAAACTCATTGTGTTTTGTTTATTTATATCTTTCATTCTTCCGTCACTACTGTTAGTAAATGACATTGCTCATCAAGCCTAATAACTGTCTGAAATAAACCAGTTTACTCCAGCAGCAAAGAAGAGAGAGGAGAGCTATCAGGAATTCTTCACAAGTAAAATGATACTGTCCTGTTGGACAGAAAGTTACATTCGGGGGTATTAAAGGTTAGAGGCCTTGTGCATTTTGTTTTTCTACCTCACTAGAGTCCTGCATTCCCACAGCACCCTGATTAAATAGTATGGCAAACCCCATCATTTGGCATAGGGACGATTCATTGACTGATCAGATCCTTGAAAAGGGTGTTGATCAAAGCCCCCTTAAAAACTGGCCAAGAAAGACACAGAATTATGAAAACATTTGCCAAGAAATTGAATACAGAGAGAATGTGATTGAGCTTTATTAGACATCTTGGAGATGGGCCTCCCACCTGCAGGCCGTGCCCGCATTCATTGGGTGGTTAACTCTGCTGACACTTTGTACCAGCTAGAGGTTTGCCTGCTGCTCTGCTTGACCACTTGACCATTTTTAGCTCTTTCCTTTCCAAACAAACGACCCAGCGCTGCTTATTCTACATTCTGAACATTTATTTCCCTGATCTGTTCTTTAATCCCTCCTGTCCAGTGCACACCTAGTTTTGGCCACTATCACCTTGTTTTCTGTACCCATCTAACATGCAGACTGTTACATACCTACTATATTTATCTAAATTTACAAACTTAAATGCATTTATTTAAAAAGAACCCTTAGATTCCAATCATGAATGGAAAAGTAGCTCAGAAAAGAAAGAAGAAAACTTTAAAGTAATTAATTACAAGTTAAGTAAAATAAAAGGAGTTCTAGTTGGAAACCATTTCCTAGATGTCAACTCTGACTGCTGAGAGGTGGTTAGCAAATTTTAGAGAGGTGTGAACAGCCACCACCAAACTGGGACCTTCTATTTTGTGTATTGTAGAGGACTGAAATAGCAATGAAAAGGAAAACTCATTATGTAAATGGTGTTATTTTTGCACCCTGTAACTTATCTCATGCCTTACCAGTGGTGCGGATACTTCGTTTTGGGAAATAATCATTCGCGGCTTGTCATCTTAGCCTAGACCCTGGCAAAGCATTTAAATTGGTCCCTCTGCCAGTATTTCTCCAAAATGTCAACCACACTAGGGGCCCATGTGACTTTTCCACAAAGGTTGGAATTTTATTTTTTCTTATTTACCTTTTATAACTTCAATATCTAGTTCAGTGGTCTCATTGCATAGTATGTATCGCTAATAAAATTTGTTACACAAAACTAGACTTTTTAAAAATTTTCTGAAAGGTATGATTCAAGTCACTAGAAAACAGGCATCAGAGGAAGATTAAAAGGCATGAATGTAGTTTTTCTTTTTTTCTTTTACTTTAGCCTACAGTAATAACTAACATTTATAATATAAAACTTACGATATTTATAAAACAGTGGCCGGAAGTATTCTAAGTAGTTGCATATTTTAACACATAAAACACATCAGAAAACTTGGGTACAATGAAGTTAAGAATCTTGCCCAACATTTCGTGCATAGTTAGTGGCAGAGCCAGAGTATTGCTGAATCTGAACATGGTCAGGCTTCTGAATTAATGTGTTTAGCTATCTTTTGAGTAGTTCAAAGTTGAATCCATCCTATTAGAATTTTTGCTTTGGTTAGGTACAGATTTACTATATTTAAATTCTTGTTGGATTTAGATAGAATGCGACACTGACACAGAGCACCAATTCTGTGTAAAATGCACACAAACATATATTCAAGTTTCTGTCAATTAGGTTAGAAGTGGACCTGCTAGTAATTAAAATATTAAAAAAAAAAACAGAAGAGAAGGACAAGAAGGAAAGAGTAGCTTTAATAAATTTTATATGAATAGTACCTGACTTTTTATATTATGAGGTAGAGTTGTTTTCACATGTTGGACATTAATTCTATAAAATACCATTGGGTTCTGAAATACGCTTTGTGTGAATTCTATAAAATGGTCTTTTGTGGCTTGTGCTAGATGTGAAAAAAAAAGAATTACATGTTTTCAGGCCCATCTTGAAAAGAGTTTATAATATCAACAATTCCTCTTTCCCATTTTCAGAGGATAAGGAAATCTAGTTTTCCTCTCAAGACACAGCATGTCACAAATACTAGACTAAACATTTGGAAATAAAGGTGAGCTCCAAGGAGAGCACTGAGCTTCCAAAGGCCAATTTGTACACCCTTTCTTGAGCATTATTTTCTGACAGACATCAAAAGATGCCTTTCTCCAAAAAGAGGAACTTATTTATTTGGGTTGTCTGCTGTAGACTTGTTTGATGTTTCTTTGGCTCTTGATCTTTGTTAGAGTGAGAGAGAAAGAAAAAGAGAGAGAAACCTTATTAAATTGGTAAAGTTCTGACTGCAATTTGGGAAAAGAGTATGCTTTAACCCAGCTAGAAGTAGAGGTCTACCTTAGTTTGCCTTTCTCTGGCTTCCATAGGTCTTTGCTGTGGGCTCTACTCCACCTCTCGCTGCTGGCACAGACCCTCATGGTCCCTGACACAATGCTAGCAAAGGCAGGAAGGCGTAATGCTTTCAACACATTTTCTGCCCTCTTTGTGAATCTCTAGAGCATTAAGTTACTAAGTCATATGTAGGTTTTAGAGACCCAGAGTTGCTTACCAAACTCTAGATCATCAGAATTGACTCATACCAAGGCTGGACTGAGTTCCTAAACTCTTCCTTAATCCATGGATTTAGCCTAGTTAGGAGTGATCTCCTAATTTTTTCTTTCTTTCCTTCTCTCTCTGTATCTTTTTCAATCTGTTTATCTCTTTCTTTCACTGGTGCATTTATTGAACAAACATTTTTGACAGCTATTCTACCATTATCCATGGAGAACCATGGGGTGTAGTTGGGAACAAAGCAGATACCCAGGCCCTTGTAAAGCTTCAAGATAGAAGTGAATAATGATGATAGCAAAAAAAATAATAATAATAATAATTAATCTGTTAAGAGTACACTAAATACTATAAAATGGAAGCTCAGGAGCAGTTATCATAACATTCTACAAGGGTTTACTAACTTAGCTTGTTGAGTCAAAGCATCCCTGTGGAAAGCTGTGACCTAGCAAATGAGTGCAAATTATCAGTAAAAAAATGAGAGAACCAGTTAGAAGGGAGGAAAAAATATGCAAATATGCTCAGGTTCCTTTATTTATGTATTCACTCAGTAAAAATTTATTAAATGTCCACTTGATGTTGAGCACTATTAGATTCTAGAAACTTTGAAGTGAACAAGTTGAGAAATTATCATTTCTTTTGGAGCTAAAATTCTAGTGAGGAAGAAAGAAAGTAGACAAACAAACGAGGAACTGATGACATTTGGGGCACTGACTTTTGTCATGAGGGAAATTTATATTAGGGGTATGTGACAGGCAGTGTTAACAGAGGAAGAGCAAAGAGGAAGCAATATGAGACAGGTAGGTTTAGAAAAACCTCTCTGGGAGATAACTTAAGCTCAGAGGTGAGTGAGAATGTAGTTTAGTATGATCAGAGTGGAGAACACCAAAGGCATAGAGATACAAGATTAGTCTGAAGATGTAGGTGAGAATAGATTCTGTAGCCTTTTGGGTACTAGTGAATTTTGAATAGTATCCTAAAGGCAATAAGCAAGTATTAAAAGATATTAAACAGGGACATCACATGATCACATTTGCATTTCAGAAAATAAATAAAAAAAGATTTTCTTGTAGAGTAAGAGTGGATGTTAAAACCTCTCCTACACTGCAAACGGGAGTATAAATACTAGACACTGATTTTCCCCACTACTCAAGTTGAACATGCCTGTAACCAGGTCACTCTTTAGGTATGTTACCCAACAGAAATGCATCCATATATGCACCAAAAGAGATGTGCAAGAAATTCATAGCAACATTATTTGTACTATCTCCAATCTAAAAACAAACCAAATGCTCATCAAGAGTAGAGTGGATAATTTAATATAATCATATAATAGAATATTTTGCAGCAATGAGAATAAACAAATTACTGCTACATACAATGTTGAGGAATCCGACAAAGCATTAAAGAAGCCACACATAAAAGAATGCATGTTGTATAATTTATTTATATAATTTTGAATTCAAATCTACAGTGTTTAAACTCAGGATATTGGTTGTCTTTGGGGAGGAGAATGGAAATATCTTTGCAGAGGTATCTTCTGAGTACTGATCCTGTTCTATTTCTCAATTGTGACAGAAGTGTTATACCTGAAGTTCAAGTTGTAAATTTCTATTTGTGCATTTTCATTTTATATTTTATAATTCAATTTAAAAGCAAACAATAAAAGATTTTTAAAACAATGGCAGTAGTCCAGGTGAGGACTTATATTCCAGACCAGAAGGTATAAGAATAAGTAGATTAAAATGATATTATGCAGAAGTGGAAAAGCTTCATGATTGATCAGTGAGGAATCAGGAAGAGTCAGATAATTTACAGAATTTTTGCCTTAAACTTATTCTCTCTCTTTTTTGCAAGCTTCTGAAAGGTGTGTCTATAACTTGTTCTGATTATCCTCATGGCACCTAGCACTACAATTGGCATGGAATAAATGCTCAATAAATGTTGAATTAATAAACAAACACCATCCTTCTTGTCAGTGGGGGGAGAGTCTCCCAGTTGGTATCAGACGATAAAGAGAAGTTGGAAAGCAGGACATTCAGCTGCAGTGCTCTCTGTTACCTCAACCAAAGGAAAAAGAAATGAAAGTAGAGTTGTTTTGAACAGCCATGCCAATGCCCTTCTTAGGTCTCACGGGCACAGCAGTGAGTTCTGACACAGCGTGGGAGGCCATCTATTGACAATTGTCACTGATCCTCAGCCTTTAAAGTTTTTGGTGGAGAGCCAAGATGAAGTAAAAATAGCATCATTTTATTCTAAGTCTGACTGATGAGAACAGTTGCATAAAGGTTTCATGTTAAGCGCATCATATAATACTCTTTGTACGACTTTGGTTTAGTTTGCTAGACTGATTAAATTCCACTTACCAGCAGAGAAAGTAATTGGTATTTATACGTCTGAAGTTGCTGTTTCCTTCTGTCCTATACAATGTGGCTATTTCCGGAGAGAGAGAGAGAAAGGATATACCCAGGGCTTAACCATTGGTTTATAAATGGTCACCAAGAACTAATAGAGATTAGGTTGCAATGTAGAGTACAGTCAGGTTCAGTAGCACTGCCTGCCTCTGAGCTGTTCCACACTGCCCTCTTTTCTGCCCTGTATAAAGCTTCCAACAGTCAATTCTCACAACATTTCTTTTTTCATTATGGTAAGTGGAAGGTTTTCTACAATACATTAGATGCTTAACCACTTTCTTGAAATGTGAGTACTTAGAGAAATCAACTATTTCTTTTAAAACAGAAGAATCTGAGGTTTGTGGTTATAAACAAACATTTTCCAAAGTAGAGCAATGTCAAGGCCATGGGATTTTGAGTGAGGCCCACCATATTTTACATCTGCACTTTCCCTTATCACAGACATGTGACACAGCAAAGGCATTTAGCTGCGAGGGCCTTGTTTTCCTTAGCTGTGAACAATGAGAGTAGTATGTACCTAATAGTTTTGTTAGTACTTTAATATTGAAAAAATGCATATTTAACCCCTAAATGATTCCTAGCATTACATAGCTCTACCAGTTTCCTTTGTCCCTATCATAGTACTGGATTATGATTCACATCTGTGGGCAGTTGTGTTTTCTTCTACATCAAAAGGCTCTAACTTGTTTTACTTCGGGAGTATTATAATTAATTTTAAAGTTTTGTTTCCAGTTATCATTTTCTCATTATCAACAATAATTATTATCACTGCGTACCAGTGGCTGTTGGTATTCCCACTGTTCTTCCCTAATCTACTGTGAACTCAGGCATCTACATTCACAGGAACTGTGTGTAAACTATGAGCAGAGTCTGGATTTGTGCCTGAGGTGCCCTCGTGAGTGTAAGCTTGGACTCTTGGGGTTGGTCCTTTGTGTCATGTCACTTGGCTGCTCAGAGTTCAGCTTTGCATTCTTGAGGATTCTTACCTGATAAGCGAGGCCTTGTTGATAAGTTTTGGAAATTCTTTATTATGCGCATGAGGAATAGAAGGTTCTTACAAATGTGTGTAGAAGTGGATCACAACTATCCTTAAGATAAGACTATGGTTGTTTGGGGAGAAGAACACTATGCTATGCTCATTTGAAGGAGATTCCAAGGTTAAGAATAATTTCATGTTTACTCTGTTAAAAGGGAAAGTGACTAAAACCAGTTTTACCAATCAGGGGAAATGAGCTCATGATGGATCGTTTAATAGAATAATTTGATTGGGGCACTAGATGCAAAGATATTGTAAAAACTAAAAGGCCAAACAGGTAGTAATTGGGATAGTAATAACTAGAAGTTGCTAACATCCCTAGGAATGAAGGGACAAATGGCATGTTCTAGTGCTGAGGATATGGTTCCACCTAATGGTAGCTTGAAATCTCAGTGGTAGGACCTCTCTGTCTGGAAAAATATGCAATAACAGAAAATGCAACCCTACCATTGGCAGTGCCTCCCAATGTGTGTGTGGTGATGGGAGACAGGAAGGGTAGGTTTATGGATAGAAGGAGAGAAATAGCCTGGCCTCCTCTAATCTGATCCTCACATTTCCTGCCAGGGTATCCCATTGCCTAAATAGAACCAGAAGTTGGCTTAGCGAATATAGTTTGCAGGGATCCAAGCAGAGCAAGTAAAGAGAAAGGAGCAGATCTGAGAGCAAATAGGCCAGCCGACTGGTGAAATATAATTGGTTGTAATCATGGGATAATATTTGGGCAAATTCCTATGGGAACTATGTTAAAAGATGCAGCATGTCAGGGAAATGAGATGGCAGAGTGGAAACCAGGGTTGTCTCAATGATTCCTCATGAATAGATGAAAACAAATACTTTGGATTTCCATTTTGTGCGCAAGTTGCTCTTCATCCCTTTGGTGTGGTCAGAACTCAGTCCAGGAGAACAGAAACTAT
The DNA here is from genome assembly GCF_000325575.1 of Pteropus alecto. NCBI lineage: Eukaryota > Metazoa > Chordata > Mammalia > Chiroptera > Pteropodidae > Pteropus > Pteropus alecto. The sequence goes on from NW_006434825.1 coordinate 9,272,040, forward strand.
GTTCATGACCTTAATTCTGTTAAATGATTGATGCTAACACATCCCTGTCTGTGGACGCACCAAGAGAGAAGTCTCTGTTGGTCTACAGCCTCTTTCCTTCAGATTCCCAATCTCCAGAGTATACTTAAAGCCACAAACCTGGCAGAACACCCAGGAAAAGCAATTAGTTCATTTAAGACACGTTTAAATATGTTGAATAAACAATTCTGTATCTTCTATGGGGCCTATTACACTTGAGCTCGAGAAGTACTTATTAATAATTTTTTGGTTAATACCTACTTAAAGCACTCTAAATTAACATTTTAAAATAAGGCTGAGTCCAAAGGGCAGAGGGTTGGCAGGCAGATGATGAAAGAAGCTGAATCTCAACATTCCTCTAGAAAGCTGAGGTTTATAGGGGATTGGTTTTGGCCTACTCACTGGAAACTTGTTTGGAGAGCCTTCTAATACTAAACCACTTCTGACTGTGCCCAGGATTTGGGTATGAGGCACTGAATTAGCAGTTATTGTTGGAAAGAAACATACTTCGGCTAAGATTCAGAAATACAGATGAGATGCCAATCTTGCCTTTACTTAGCTATGTAACCTTGAGTATGACACTTAACATTGCTGAGGTTCGGAAGATAGGGAGGGGGTTCAGCGGGGAGGTAGATGTGTGTGTGCTGGCGGGAGGTAGGAGGGGTAGATTTACTGAGAGCAAAAAATGAAAGTCTTCTTCTACTACAGTGGACATCAATCCTTCCTGCTGTGCCAGTGTCCTTGAAGACATGTGCAAGGGACACAGAGATGTGATTAGACTATGGCATTTGCTACAACTAGTTATCCTATCAGCTTGATCATATTAGCCGTGGTCCCTAACCTTCTCTTGACTTTTTACTTCTTCAGAAATAACTTTAGATGGGTAATAAAACCTTAAAATATAGTGAGTAAGGTTATAATCTCAGGAGTCAGATAAATATAGGCACAAATCCAAGTCCACGACAATGTGACCTTAGGTAAGTTACAAAATGTTGGTAAGCCTCTGTTTCCACATCTGTAAAATAGCAAAAATAATAGCTTCTACCTCAATGCTGTATGCACTAGTTGAGGGGGAAAAGGCATTAAAGCTCTTAGTATAGCACCTAACAAAAAGCCTCAGTCAAATCTGGATGTTAATGCAATTGTGAATTATTAATATTTTAATCAATGTAGTTATTTCTGTCCAGCTCATGGTCTTTAACCATTTAGCCTTCTCCTGTGTGATACTTTTCACCTGGACTGTGTTTCCAGCTACTTGATGATTCTTAGATGTGGAATATGATAAGCCCTCAAGAGCCCTTTTTGAGTCAGATCTCCCATTCAGATCCTAAATATTTCCATCTCTTTTGTAGGTATACTAAGCTGGATTTCTCAGGGAAAAAATAATTAAGAAAAAGATTTATGAGAATTTAATTTAATCTGGAGGAATTTTCAGAAAAACAGTAGGAAAGTGGGAAGTGGGAATAAAAGAGGTCACACAAGGGCATGGTATCAAAGTCTTGGGGTTGGAAGTGTTGGCTTGGCCCTATAGGTGAGCTCTAATGACAGCATAGATTACACACAAGTGAGCAGGTAATCTGGCTCCCTGAAAGTACTGAAATTATTCCAAACAGCGAGATACTGGCTGTATTATTGGATGACGGGTGGTCCCAGGTGCTTGAAGCTCTCTCTGTACTAAGGCAAGGTAGCTGTTGACAGCCTGAGGGAAAGCTCCGTACTGAGAATCATTGATGCTAGCTGTAATTAGTGTGGCACACTTGGAATTTACATACAATAGTAGATCCTAAGCATTCTCACCACGCACATAAAAAAGTTGGTTATGGGAAATGATGAATGTGTTAGTTATATTCACTTTGTCAATCATTGCACAATGTGTGTATGTGTGATCCTGGGAACATTGGTGGCATCCTTCATAGCAGTAGTACTAACATTAACGAATTTCCCTGAACACAGTACTTCGCCCTTTGTACTTCCACCCTCGTCTCATTTAGTTGATATATGGTGAAGATGAATCTTATTTAACACATGTGCATATACACACACACATAGACATAAATATCTTTAAATTTATGTTTAACAATCCATGATAATTGATTTTTCCATGAAAGCAGGCCATTTAATGATATTTATACAAATTTATTTGTGCTATAGTGCTTCAAAACAGCAAAAACATCTTTGATAAAATGTATTTTTATTTAAAAGTTTTAAATCTCTGCTGAGTCATGACAGCTCAGTTTTCACAAGTTTGCAAGGGTGGATTGCATAGAAAATTCCAAAGACGTGAGAAGAGAATGCATATCTCTCCTTGAGGGAAAGGAACGTTTTTAACAGCACTTGATAGTTACTGTTACCTTGCTTATTAGAACCTCTTCTCAATAACATCACAGCCACTGTCGATTTGCAATTACACGTGTAAACAGCTGAGTAAAGAATACCTGGATTTCCGCCATATGTTGCTCTCTCTTCAGCGCCTGCTGATCATTCGAATCTCTCACAGCAAGTTATGGATCAAAATTGGATGTGGATATAATGGACCTCAGAGTTCCTCATTTATCAGTTGCTAGAATGAGGAAAGATTTGAGAAACACCTGAATTCCTGACATCCATTGAATCTGACATGTAAATAAAGCAAACTGTCGCAACCAGTATCGTATTCAGCTCCTTTAGCCATTAATGCATCACCTTCTTTCACGGGAAAAGAGGACAGTGGGATCTTGCTTCCTGATTCCTGGAACCCCGGCCTGCATTTTTTTCATGTGAGTTAAGACGTTTTGGTTGCCTAGATACAGCTGAGCTTGTGAAAAAATGTCACTGAGCTGCTGTCATGATGGCCATTTTATTACCATGATTTATAAATGGATTATCTGTGAAAATGGTTCTAGTTTTAATCATGCCCCCTGCAGGAAAAGACCTGTTCTCATTGGTTTGTTTCAATGACACATCCAGCTACTCTGATATTTTTACAATGGTTGGCAGATGCTTTACTGCAAATGATATCCATCCTCCAGAAAGAATTAGTTAACTTCTAATATCATTAACCTCGGGATATGTATTCTGCCCACTCCTTGTCTTACTTTAGATTTCTTCTTTTGGGGCATCAAACTCCCCTTAGCTTTCCATCCCATTTTCCTCTAATTCTGTTTCAAGAAGGAAGCAATCAACAACAATAAATTGCTTCCACGGTGTTCCACATATGGGAATCAGTCTTTAATGTTTCATAAGAAATAGGTGTCAAATGGACAGTGGGCAAGGATGCACAATTTCCTCTATTTTGTGCTTCAGCAAGAGGAAGGTGATATTTTGCTGATGTGCCTGTAATCTATCATATTATTACCATAATTCATTGAGTCTGTATTGCATGCTGGTAGCATTACCTGTATTGATCCTAATTCTCAAAACAACCTTTCAAAGAAAGGATCATCATCTTCACTCGCAGTCACCCAAGAGTTAACTTTGTTAAGTGCCATAGTTCAGTGGCAACAGTGAGATTCTGATCAGGTTTCTAGAATCTTAACCTTTTCTTATTTTCATTATTGTAATGTTTGTTAAATATAGAGCAGTAGGCCCGTATACTCTTCAGAGTTCTACTTCCCCAACTCCCTTGGAAAAAAAGTTTTAAAAAATTTTTAAAAAGCTATACATTTCTGCAAAATAGTCATGAGGAATCACTGTATACACCTATGTTCTGGGAGGCCCTACTTTCTGTAGACCATTTTGTTTCTTTCCCCACATGCAAATATGTGTTTGATTAATACTTGCTAACCAAAGCCTGTGCATAAAATTTTAGAAAACAGCTCCATGTTATGATGCAGTGCCTATACTTAGGGATTTCTTTTTCATTTAAAAAAATTATATTTTCAGGAGTTTAATTTTATAGTATCAGTAAAATACATCAACTCTAGCACTTTTTTTTCTTTCTGCCTTTTGAATACCCTTTTTCTCCTCTCCAGCTCATCCTGTTACTCTCCCTCCTTATGATGTTTAACCATTATCATCATCTTTTTTTCTTCATCATCATCATGAACTCTAGTTGAGCACAAATGCCATGTGAGTACCATGCTTCTTCTCTTTGTTCTAACGACTTTATAAAGTTTAGAGAGATTAAATATATTTTTTTTTCCAAGATAACAGACCTAAAAAGTGGCTGAGCAGAGTCAAACCCCTGAATTACGTTTGAATCTTGGCCGTAGTATCACAAGAAAGTGGGCTAGGCATCATTTAATCCTAGTCAATCCTTTGTTCGTGAAAAATTGAGCCTTTGAGAATTTAAGAGACAAACTCAAGCATCAAAGCAAAACAGCAGTACAACAAAGAATAGAACCCTGGCTGCCTGATTACGAGGCCAAAACTTTTCAGAAGGAACTTAGTGGCACTCCTGCCAGTGTATCACATAGATTTTCTACCACTTCGTCCTCATTTTAGGAGTTCAAATATCTGAATCAGGTCATCTAGCATGTGATATGCTCCACACTTTGATGTGTTTTATAACTACATGGAAACTCCATTTTTAATTAACCAACAGTGATTAGCATATCAGTTACTCTAACATTTTTACAAACAACTTGAACCAAAAATTTGACTAAATGAGCATGAATTCAGAACTATTAAATTTCTGTTTAAATAGAGATTCATCTAAACTGCCAGTTCACTATCAAAAAGTAAAAGTATCCCTTTCTAAGACTTAGCTTGGAATCGGTTTTAAAAACTGCCTGTAACTTTTGCTTCATATATTCGTCTTACCTCTGTGAAATTGTCTGATCACTTGAATGATAATAAAATAAAATAAAATAATCTTAGTTTCAACTGTAAGATTTTGTCAGACATGATAAATATTTTAATACATCTTAAATTTTGAACTTTTGTAAGATTTAGGATTTCCTTTATAAGCAAAAACATACTAGAGTCATACTCTTTTCAGGAAACACAGATATACACGGATCTGACCTGAATTGAAATGTGTTTATTTTCACTTCTTAACACTGATTTTTTAGGGGAGATTAAGTATGAATTTTACAAACAGTGATGCTTTCTAGCATCACAACATTATTCGTGGACTATTAATTGTATCTACTGTGACAGGGTAGTAAAAGGAACAGAAAATGCCTAAGCCACTCAGAAGATGACCAGTCAAAAAATAAAGAAAATCTAGATTCAAAATTGTAGCATGATAACCACCAAAGGGAGACATATTCACTATGTAGCAAGATGAAGTAAAGGCAAGAGAATACATGTGTTTTGAAGTTGAGAGATCTATTTCTCCAATGATTGTTCATCTTTTGGTAAGGTTATTAATTTCTGCAAGCCTTTAAATATCTTTATCAGGCATTTACAGAGCAATTGCAATGCCCCCCTTATGGTTTCACTCTGAAAATTCAAGATAATTGTAGTAAAGTTTCTAACCAAAGTTCTCACAGTGGGAACTCATTAAAGGGGGTGATGTTACATCACCTTGTGATTGACATTTGCATAAAAATGGTATTACAAGGTCAGATTTGGTGTCCAGTGGGTTAGGAAATGGGCAGAGAAAAGCCAATGTTTTAAAGGTTTGAGAGTCTTGATTATGTCTCTTTCTTAGAGTTTGGACAGACAATTGATACCTAAAGAAGTCCAAACATATTTACTTTATTTATGGACTATAGTCTTATTGGTGTTAATCAAATTGGAAACACTTCATTATATTTTAAGGTATTACAATGAATAAATCAATGATTGATAAAACCATGCCTGTTACAGAGAATAGTCATGGAATAAATTGAGTTAAAATTGAATGGCCCTCAGCAGGTTATCCGATCTTTGAAAGATCAAAAGCAGGACAGTATGTGTAAATATCATGAGGTGGTTTGGATGTATGTTCTGTGCCAATATTCTCATGTTCTGATTTCTAGGTTGCATGTCACATGACACTAATAAAAATAATAACATATGTACTATTTATGTGTATGCACACACATAATCAGTCTTTGGAAAATACTAATTGCTATTAGAGTTATTAGCTACTAACTTAACACTTGTGTCTATTTATATTCCCAAAATAATAACATTAGAACAGAATATCAGGTTAATAGTCCATATCTTCTGTTTGTCAATATGGCAACAGTCATATACCCAAGAAGCAAAGTCCTTAACGTTAGTAAAGAAAAAGAAAAAAGAAAAACATAAATAAACTGAAAGTCACTACTAGTGTCACCATCATTGAATCTGTTTGACCCAACACAATATAAGATAGTAAGTCTATTTACATATAGCCTAATGGTTGGCTCAGAAATTAACTGCTCTCCTGAATCTCAGACCTGCTTATGGTATAACCGATTCCCGATATTAAACTTCACACACACACACTTCAAACACACACACACACACACACACACACACACACATATCATCCAATTCTTGTAGAGAGTATTATGAGCTTGTACTTTAAGTCAATAATTTGATCCGTTTGGGTTTTCAAATATGAATTAAAAATTGAATACTTCTAGATATGACTTCATTGTTTCCAAAGATGACGGTTCTATTACATTAAAGTAATCCTCATGCTTTCTTTTCATTTCTCTTTCCATACATAAATTACTTTACGGCTTTAATAATTAAAAGTAAGGTTTTTCAGCATGCTGTTTTGTTTTCTACTCTTCTGTATCAGTTGTCTCTCTTAAATTAGTAGAAAGTAAACCCTTTAGAAAAAAGCAAGTGAGGGAGAATTTATTGAGAACCGATTATGTGCCAGGCATAGAAAAAAGACACATGACAATGATGATTTCCCTGTCTTCTCAGTCATCCCGTGAGATGGGTATAATTTTGCTCACTTGACTAATGAATAAGCTGAGGCCCGGAGAGTCTATCTTGAACCAATAAGTGGCAGCAGAGCTAAGCTTTGAACATGAACTTAACGATTGCAAACCTCAGTGTTTCTCACTTGTTCTTCTAGATATTAGAGACGTAACTCCTTTTCTATTTAACTTGTCAGTCATATAGAATGCCTAGCCCAGTTTTTTCATAGAGGGCCTCAATAAATGTCAGTTAATGGTGACAAAACAAGACTGGGTCAATGAAATCACGATTAAAGCTTGGCTTTGTTTTATTGGTGAAATTAATGAGAAACCAGAGTGAAAAAAAAATCAATGTATCTGTTTTTCTCTGAATGAGAAACTCATGTGGGGACTTGGCAGTCATACAGAAGAGATTCTTTTACTGGTAGATGTAGTAGGGCCTTCTCTGTCATTTCTGTCATCAGTAACACCAAGCTATCCTGACATCATCGTCATCGACATCAGTTGCTGATCCTGATTCCTTCCTTATGATTAAGGTCACTCTACTGAAGGTCACTAGAAATGCCCTTCTGGTCCAGAGAATCCGGTAACTTTTTTTGGAAATTGTCTCTCATATCTTAATGGTCTTCAGGTTACTGTTATTGAAAAACTAACTTTCCTGTAAAAGTGAAAGAGTTGGTGTTTATTGCCAAAACCATCGACACATTGGATGTCTTTACTTGTGATTTATTTTGAAAGATAAGACATTTTTTTAGAAAATGCTGCAAATGCCACACAAGCTGATACTTCTTCAAATATAAATATACACACACGCGCACACACATACACAGACAGACATAGGAGAGAGAGAGAAGGAGAGAGAGAGAGGGAGAGAAAGAAAGATTGAGAGAGAGATGCAGGTTTCATTATTGACACCACTTAAAATTTCATAGATTCAACCATGTAAAAAATTTAAGCAGTGCAACTTTTTCCAAACTGATTAAAATTGCAATATGAATGCATGAGAAATGTATCTTTGCACATAGGATTTCATTCTATTTCTGGAATAAGCTTGAATTCTCACAAAGTCAGTATAATTACAAAGAAGGCATATATGAATGTATAGACTATGATTACACACAAACTTTGAAGCTATCTGAACAGCATGTGCACAAATCCTTATGCAGCAACACAGAGAGGCGAATTATCTCTTACAATGAAGTGGGAAGACAAGGACAAGTTAATCATCAAAGAGTAAGTGAAGCAGCTCATCTCCATTCAAAGGATTCAAGCACTTTTGCCATATGTGCTCTGAAAAGTTTAGTAATATCTAATTCTGAGCCCACTGTCTAAGTTAAGCACCATGAGCCTCCCAGAGACCCAGGCATTAAGGCTCTAAAGTTTTCTTTTTCTCTTCTCTCATTTTGCTGTTTTAAGTAATCCAGCAGTATAGAAGGAAGTATACTGTAGTGGCTAGGGCTCTGCAGTCAGACTCTGAAGTCAGAACAAACTTTATGACATCTGTCAGCTACTTGTCAATATTTTAATCTCATCACTTGGAACAATGTCTCCTCAGCAAAACACTTTCCAGAATATCCCTTTGCCAAATATCTATCAGTTAAATTCCAAACTTGTTTTACCTCTGGATCTTAGTTTTTTTGTTTTGTTCTATGTTAGAGATGAATAATGATATTTACCTCACAAAATGAGTGAGAAATTAAACAAGAATATCAATAGAAGTTAATTGGATCTAAAACAAGAAGAATGCTGTAATAAACTTATCTAAAGGTGTAATGTCCTACCTCAGAAGGTAGGAAACCTCTATCAATAGAGTTATTTTAGAAGTTAAATATTTATTGTGTGTGGATAATCTGGAGGAAAAAATTACATATGGCAGAGCAAGGAGGAAAGTGAAGTTTCAATGCTAAGATGAACTTGAATTCAATCCTCATGGGTTTGGATCTGAAGCACTAGTCAAGTCTACCAGGCAATCATAGGAAATCCCTGTGCTATCATTTTCCTATGAAATCAACTGGAATGGTGTTTTCAAGTCCTAATTTTAATCTTAGTCTCATAGACTTTTGAAGCTGGAAGGAACCTTAGAAATGATCTAGGCCAGGTTCTACAGAGAGGTTTCACTAACATGGCTGCCTCGGATGGGGAGCTGGAAAGAAGCCTGAGACTATATCCTGGCTCTGCAGAGAATGGAGCCTGATACTGCAAGCGAGAGTGTCTGCTCCATTACTAACGTCTGCTATGGACGAGGGATCAGAGTAGTAGTGAGAGAAAGGTTTGTGCGCGTATAGCAAGTAGCCCAGTATGTGCTGCTTCCTCACCTCATAACTGAGGCTAGAAGATGCCAGAGTTCCCCTAATGACAACTAAGTCAAGAAAGAGGGCATTGGGTTTTATCAGTGATGTGTAGTGAATAAACTGCCTCTATGCAACATTTCTGCCTACCTTTTGTGAGCCCTTTCTTCAGTTCGTATAACCCATATATACAAAAATTGACACGAATGCTAATTGTTCGGATGATTCTGTAGTAATATCACTTACCTGGCACTTATAATGTGTTTGGCACTGTTCTAAGTATTTACTATATTCAATTCATTTGATCTTCATAATAACTTCATGAGGTTTCCGTTTCTTACAGTTTTATTTTGAAAACTCACATTTTACAGATGGGGAAAGTAAACTCAAGGTTACATATCTTGCCTAAGGTCCTGTGACAGGCAGCAGAGCTAGGATTTGATCCCAGGCAGCCCAAACCCAGAGTCCAGGCTCTTAACTATGGTTTGCCTTTATGAGATGCTTGTTCCTCTCACAAATAATTAATGACAGAGCCTCTTTATAATACCTTCAGGATGTCTCTGGATGTACTGGGAGATTCTTCTGAACATTTCAATGTTGTACTACTCTTTCAACACCTTAAGTATCAGAGAAAGAAGTGTGTACAAACCACTCAGAAGAGGCTGATTGTTGTCAAAATAGCTTTAAGAAATAAAGAGAAATAAAATTCCCAGCTTCTTCAAGCCAAATAAAGAGTTTCTTTTATGAGGAAATAAGACAAATGAGGACAAAACCAATCCTAAAATTTGTTTAGACTTAATTATGGGAGACATTGGCAGAATAGTGTGGACCCTCTCTCCTTTTGAATTCACTCATTTTCACAAGGAAAGCTCCTCTTTTTGACCTGCTGTGCCGTGACAATTATTTTTTTGAAAGTTCTTAAAAGAAATTAGTAAAATAAGCTGTTTACAATAAAGCATTTTCTTTATAAAGGACACATGCCTTAACCACAGCAATCCTCCAAATTGTATGCAACATACTAATTACAAAGAAACCCAGGTTTTGTTAAGTATAGGCTTTTAATAAAAGAAACATAGTCATAAGACTAACTGCAGCTGTTGAAAAAAAAAAAATAAAAGGTCGAAATAATAGGGTGAACTGGGAAAGAATGATAGAACTAAATCTGCTTACAATGAGATTTGTGGACCTGTGCCAGCAAAATCAAAGGGAGGAGGTTCTAAATCTTGTGTTTTACCATTTGAGGACAGCGTGTGCGTGCTTACATGAAAACATACGATCCCCAACTTTCCCCAGCATCAGTTGGCAAGACAAACTCAAGCCACGTAAGCCTAGAATAAAGAAACCCTCCTTATTCAAAGAGCAAGGGTATGAGAAGTCAAGAACACTGTATTATAACAAGAATCGTGAAGAATTTTTAAAAATTGTGTTCTGAGCAGAATGCCTAAAGGTCCTGTAAAGCACAGGAGGGACACAAATGCCAACAGACGGAAGGGACATGAAATAATATTCATGGAAGATACAGGAAGGATTAAAAAGACGATACAAGGCCAGAGGGGTTTACTTGCAATGACCATCTAGGCTTAGAGGAGAATCCTCTCTCCCCTTTGGTCTCCCACTGTTGAAACTATCTTAGAGTCCTCTAGACACTCTTTAATACTCCCCTTCCCCTACTTCTCACCTTCAGAGTATTTGCTGTTTTTGTTTCTTCAGAGTATTTGCCATTATCAGAAATTTCTTAATAGTGTCTATAATTATTTGACAATTAATTGCCTTTCTCTCCTACTAGAAAGTAAGCTTAGTGAGAGGTAGAACCTTGTCTGTTTTATTAAGTACATATTCTTAATGTAGAGAATAATGTCTAGAATGTACCAGGTTTGGGATGAAATTTTTTATTTTTATTTATTTATTTATTTTATAATGACGACATTGTTTAATGAAATCCAGTAAGTTTCAAGTGTACAATTCAACAGTAAGCTATATATATTTTGCATTGTATGTTCATTGTCCATAGTTAGATTTCTTTCTGTCACCACATATTTGACCCCTTTTATCCCATCTACCTCCACCCTTCCCCCTACCCTCTGGCAACCACTAGTCTATTGTCCATATCCATGAGTCTCTCTTTGTCATGTTTGTTTGTTGCTTTTAACTTTATACCCCCCCGTATAAGTGATATCATGTGGTTTTCAACTTTTTCTTTCTGGCTCATTTTGCTTAACATGTTTATCTCAGGGTACATCCATGTAGTCACAAATGGCAGTATTTCATCTCTTCTTACGGCTGAGTAATATTCCATTGCATATATATACCACATATTCTTTATGCAATCATCTATTTTAGGATACTTGGGTTGTGCATTTTGATTTTCATTTCCCTAATAGATAGCAATGTTGAGCTTCCTTTCATATGTTTGTTGGCCTTTTGTATGTCTTCCTGGGAGAAGTGACTGTTCAGGTCCTCGGACCATTTTCTAATTGGATTATTTTGTTGTTGTTATTGTCATTGAGTTGTATGAGTTCTTCGTATATTTTGGATATTAGGCCCTTATCAGAGGTGTTGCTTGCAAATATATTTTTCCATTTGGATGATTGTCTCTTTATCTTGTTGATGGGTTTTTGTTTGTTTGTTTGTTTGTGTTTCTTTTATTTTTTTTTTTTTTGCTGCACAGAAGCTTTTTAGTTTGATGTAGTCCCATTCATTTATTTTTGCTGTTACTTCCCTTGCCTTTGAGATCAAATTCATAAAATCCTCCTTAAGTCCAAGGTCTATGAGTTTAGTTCCTATGTTTTCTTCTGTGCAATTTATTGTTTGAGATGAAATATTTTAGATGAATAAACATCCCTCACAGGAATGATCCCCTTTATAAGGAGATATAGGGCCCTTCATTATAAAAAGAACAAGGTTATGAGGCAAGAGTTTGGCAGTCTTGAAGGAACTAGAGTCAATGAGTAGGATAATATCTTCTGGATAAGGCAGAATCCCAGGTGCCAGTCATGGGGAAGAAAACATAGGTGGATCGGTTGCTCACACTCTTCTTCCAATTAGTTATTATTTAACATATATTGAGTAATTACTAGATGATACATATGAGACATTAATTGGACAGTTGTTGGACAATAAATAATGCCCAATCACTCTATTCAAAGAACTCGTGGTCTAGAGAGAAAGACAAATGAGTGACAGGGCAACTGCAGCATAGAGGGAGAATGCAGATGGCGTTGGGCAGGGACAGATACTGGGGAGACCCCTGAGCTACATTATTAAGGCTTTTCTAAACTCTGGTTACCAGGTAAGACCTTAGAACATGGATCATGGACTAAAGACCACTTATGAGCAGAAGAATCAGTTATCTGAATTATGAGGAATTAGGGAATGGAGAGTTATAAAATAAGAAGACATTTTCCTTTTTTCTTTGCATGGGAGTAGAGTTAGTGTAGGGTGAGTTGGAAACCTGTCTAAAGCCTAAAGCTGTGCTTTCCAATATGGTAATCATTATTCATATGTAGCTATTTTACATTAAATCTTAATTAATTTAATTTGAATTAAATTATAACTTTTTCTCATTTCAAGTGCTCAACAGCCACATATGACTACTGATTACCGTACTGGAAAGCACAAGCATAGACCATTCCCATCACCACAGAAACTTCTACTGGACAGTGCTGGTCTAGAGAGTACTGCCTGTTCTCTGCTTTCCTTTCCTTGTCTACATCAAGGTCAAGTGACCAGTTTTTCATGGCTCATGGCACTCAAACCTCTCTAACATCATTCATTCATTGCTTAATTCATTTACTCATTTTTTTTTTAAAGAGGCTATTATATACCATTACTGTTCTATGATTTGGGGATCCAAAAATGAATAGGCCATGGAACATAAGTCTTGCCAAAGAAGCAAAAATTAAATAAATAAATATATCTAGAAACAGTATACTTTTTAGGTAGTGACATACAGTCTAAAGAAACTTTAGTTGGTTCAAATTAGTTCAAGTGTAGCCATCCCATGTCCTGATCTCTTCTTCCTAGAGGTGATAACAGTAGTACCAAAATTAAAATCTTTATCCTACAGTTTGCTTCTGTAATATAAGGCATTTCTTCCAAGAGCCTGGACATTATACTTTTTCAAAGACCATATTTTCCAGTCCAAATAACAGAGCAAATAATCTTTAAAATGCTTTTATTTTCATTTTCTAGATTTGTGAACATATTGATAGAAAGTATGACAAAGGAATAGGGTTCTGTTGAAAAAATATGGATATTTAAATATTTAGGAGATTATCAGTAATGAGACTGATACTCTAAAGTGTACTGCATTGCCAGCATTTTTTGGATATTGTATTCAATAAATTTCTTAAGATATTTAATACTTTAATATAATATAAGCTTTATATTAGATGATTTTGCCCAACTGTAGCCTTGAATTATGCTTTCCGAGCACATCTGAGGTAGGCTAGGCTATGCTATGATGTTCAATAGGTTAGGTATATTAAATACATGTTTGACATACATCATTTTCAACTTACCATGAATTCATTGAGATATAATAACCCTATTGTAAATCAAGGAGTATCTGTACAAGAAAAATACTGTGGTGTTTATGGGTGCAACCTCTGTAGGCAAACATCACAGGTTCAAGTCTTCACTCTGTTTCTTCTCAGCGATGTGAACTTAGACAATGCCTTATGTTTAAATTTCTTTATCTTTAAATAGGAATAATAATAGTACTGACTTCATATGGTTGTGTAAATTGAATGTTAATATATATAAAATACATAGAATCTGCCTTTTACATGAGTCTAATATCCTCTCCAGTTTTTGGATCAGAGTATACACATAACAAATATGTTGAATGGAGAAAGAGAGAAAAAAGAGGGAAAGGGAGAAAGCACACAGGAGAGAAGAGAAAAAAAGAGAGAAAAGATTCGCCGAGAGCACCAAGAAGTGCTAGAAGAAAACAGATATTCAGTTATGAAGAATAACCGCACTTTCTACTTACAAGCAAAGAAGCGTGGCTCTAAAAATGATTGGCGCATTTTTTTTTCAAAAGGAACTAGCAACAAAGTTGATTTATAAAAAAAAAAAAGAAAGAAAGAAAGAAAAAAAAAAGCTGCCAGGATCTTATCCAAATAAATACATTTGGAAAAGAATCCATCTCTCTACTATGTGAAAATAATGAAAAGATGTGCAGCAATGACACATTTCAAGAATAAATTTGAAGAGAATTGTTTCATACAATTTCACAAAGGGACCTGAGGGAAGGAGAGCCTATTCGGTAATTAAACCACTTGTCACCCTCCCTCATTGGCAGATCTATGGAGATGTCACTTCAGGGAATTTGATGACTTCTCTCCCATGGGAGCACTTTGCTTTGGGGAATCTGAAGCTTTACTTAAAGAGGTCATTTGCTCCAAATATTCAAAGAGTGATTACAGCAGTGACAGGTTTTCTTCTTATTGTAAGACATGTGGCACACCTTTCATTTATTCACATATCAAGGCAAGTTGGATTTGTTCTGTGGATGTAGATATATTCTAAATGTTTCAGAATAAAGGTTTCAGATATATATATATTTTTAAATGAAATGGAAAGAATGGAAACTGGTGCTATTTTTATGTTCTCTGAATCCAGCCATCATTCCTGATTAAAATTAACGTTGTGTGGAGGACAAAAGGAGAGACCTTTTTGGTGTGAGTACAGCTATTTGAGAAGTGCTGCAGGGTCTCTTACTGGAGAGTGTGAATCTGGAGATCAAAGTGAGAAAACCACCTGTCCAGTCGTGTGTGGATGGGGCATAGGAGTAAATAACACAAAGATACAGCATCAAAGAGGGATTAATGAACCGGGTAAGGAAAGAAAGGGACAGTAGTCAGAGCAGATAACTAGGAGGTCAGATTTTCTTTCTCAAGGTTAAGGGTGAGAAAGGGCAACATCTTCAGTTTGGTTTTTACAGGTAACTGAGATGCTCATGAGCAGGCAGCAGGTGCATTGTCAGAGACAGACACTGTGTTCGTACTTCTCTGACCTCATCCATTTTACTTCATAAGGAAATACTTGACAGGACTAGTATTGCAGGGAGATTGGAATATCAGACCTTGGAGCAATCCAAGCCTGATATTTAGCACCTTGGAAAACGTACTTAGTCACTCTTTACCTTAGTTTCCTAATTTTGTAAAAGGGCGATTAAAAATAGCAGTAACCTAAAAAGTTATTGTGAAAGTAAATAAATAATGTTTTGTAAGTGCTTACCACAGAATCTGACACAAAATAAACCCTTAAATAATGTTAGTTGCTATGACCACCACCACTATTCGAATGTCTACCACTTTACATAGCAGTCTTTTCTCCTGTACTTATATAGGTGGCATTGTACAAATACGTATATTTTTCTACTGTAGTCTATGAACTGCATGTTCAAGAAGTTACAACTTATGTGAAATATTCCCTTTACAACATTGAAAAAAGTTCATCAAAACAGTAAAATGCACATTATGGGATTTTCATTAGTATAAATTTTATTTCAAAATTCTAACATAAATGGAAAGCCAAATAAATGTTTACAGAGACCAGTGAGAGGAATAGGTGAGAAAAACAAACAACCAAATAAACCTAAGTAATTAGAGAATTTTTCATATAGGGAGATTTTTAACCCACTATAATCAGAAGGCCTTGTGTTTTTCATTTCTCAGAATAAATGTGTCCAGATACATGCATTTGAGCTTACCCAGTCAGATGGTACCCACTTTGTAAAAGAGCTAGTTTATATTAGAGAGGAAGTCTGGGGCCAAGGAACATTGCAAAAGATACAAATCTGTGAGAAGATAATAAATTTAAGGGAGAACCTTGCAGCCCAACTGTTGCAAACCAACTTTATCTCAACATGACATGCTAAATCATTACTTCCATATCTAATATGCCTCCTCTGGGCACCTCTGCACCCCTCATACTGCTCAGTACACACCTCTGTCAAACCATGAGCCATGTAGGAGCTAGTTACATATGGGTTTCTTCCCTGTACTTTTAGCTCCCAAGAGACAAATGCAATATATAATTAGGTTATTTATAGTACTTGCTAAGCCTTGGAAAAATAGTTGTAGAAAGAAGATAATCTCTTATCAACATTATGAACTGCATTGATCACAAATGCAAAAATGGCATGCAATATGTCTTAATGAGTATTTCTAAAACAAAAGGGATGGTGGTAGATTCCTTTTAAATATGCCAGAAAATGCTAAGATTGTAGTTTTCCATCCTTTGACCAAGAAGTTAAATAGGGATAATTTGTAATCTTCAAAATATATCTGCCAGTAGAGGGATGGGGAATAGATAAATTACATTTCCCTGAGTAAGCAAGCATTACCTTGGGTCATTAGAGTTTGACCTGGCATGTAGCCTTGTATAAAAGTTGTCAAAATCCATTGTAATAATGTTAAATCAGTTAGTGATGAGAATTGAAGTTAAATCTAACTTATATATATTTGAGTTTTTTTTATTCTCCTGAAGTTGTAAATCTGAAAATTTATAAAAGATTTTCACCCTAGATTGTATAAATCATTAATTGATGATTAAATTTAAAAGCATACATTTGTTTATCGAACAATCTATGACTTCTTATAATACCTATAGAACACAAGAGGGATCTTAATTTCTATTAACTTGTAGAGAACAAAAGGGCAACTACATCCTAACATTTTTTTTATTCAGGCAATGAAAGTAATAAACTTACTTTTGCTTTTCTTTCTGTCAAGGACAAAACATGAAAAGGCAATGCATTTGTATCAGGGTGCTGATGATATTTATAACCTCAGCTACTTTTAGATTGCCTTCATTATAATTTTATCCTCAATTATCCTTTATTAGATTATGTTTAAAAATTTAAGCTAACCTCATTATTTTGGAGAGAGGCAAACACACATCCTATATTAATAATAAGAAATATGGTGGCTTAAAGAATTTTCTTCTATTCAGAATGAACTTCATTTTTTCCTACCTTAAACGTAAACAATACACATTTTAGTCAGTGTGCATTTAGTATGGAAACAGCTGCTTTCTTAAAGTACAGCATATGTTTGCTTTATATTTTTTATTTTTATAAACTATTTAACTCTTTAATTTCCCAATATAAAATCTATAAATAGAAGATCTGAAATTTTTATTATTAAATAATAATCAAAAGGCCATTTGAAAAAATACATCTAACAATATATCTAAAAGAAAATAATTCATTTTATTCTATTTATTTGTATATCATTTTGTCATTCTTATAATGTATTAGTCTGTCAAAACTATATTGAGAATGTTAAAATCTTGTTTCTATCAATTTACCTAGTTATTTAAAAGTTATAATTTTTAAATCTACTGGTATCTTATTTAATAATGGTGCATAAAGTATTATATTGTTGTTGGTTTCTCTAAGTTTTACAATACAGTGCTTTTGTTTAATCATTTATTCTTTGCTATTTTTCCAAATATAGTTTTGTAGAATTTTTCTTATTGAAATTGCCTAAAAAATTTCCAAACTTTTAACGCACTTTGCATTTTTATTGCATCTCTTCCAAGAAAATTTCACTTAAATATTTTTACCAAATCTCAGTCTTAGAATTTAGATTCATGTTTATTTAAATAAATGTTGTAATTGATATACCACTATCATTTCAGTTTTCATTGCTCATGTTATGTTCTATTTTGACTATCTTACATTTTTATTAATTATGTATGCCTTGTTTTACATCTTCTTTGGTTGCTGTTTACCTCTTCATAAGTTTGAAGATAGTTTACACATTTTGATTGTATTATTAATGGTGACTATCATTACATTTTTGTAAAATAATAGTCAAAATTAATATTTGATTATAGATTTCAATTTCTTCTATGCAACTCGCATAATTTATTAGGTGGGGAGTGGCCATACAGCTTATTTTAATCAAGTAGGTTTTGGAATCAGAGGTGTATTTTGATCCAACTCTGCTAACTACACCTTGGGTGAATTATTTATTCTTTCCGAACCTTTTTTCTTGGATGATGTTGATAAACTGACTTACCTTACAGGGATTTTGGAAGAATAAAATGGCATATTAATCACTTAATGCACAAAATAGCATACCCAAAGCTCTTAATGATTAATCATTATTATTATAACCTTAAAAGCACCATCATACTTAACATCACCATATTTTTTTCTTCTCATGTCCTTGATTCTAGCTTAGTTTTTAAAAATATTATCAGGAATTTAAAATTACTTTCATACTTATGTTTTCTTTGTAACATTGAAAAAACTTCTTTTTCAATATTTTCATTTCTCCAGAGCCTCTTTTCTCCCTACATCCACACAAATAAAAACCATGCAACTTTAATTCTTGGAGAGCAGGAGTATAATTAAATTTCTCTTAAATCAAGTGTATTTTTCTTCTGTCTCAAATATCAGGCACTTTATAACATTATATGCCTGTGTCAATCAAATACGCAACTTCTCTCTAATATACATATGATTTTTTAAAAAGTTTTATCTACTTGTCTCTCATTAAATTGAGACATTGTAAATAAAGGTGAGTAATTATAAAATACTATGTTATTTTCTCATAATTTACTTAAAAGAAAATTAATAATTTAAAGCAAAAAGCATAGTAATGTATCTTAAGGTTTATAACAATAAACTATTATATAGAAGAAAAAGGAGAATTGAAAGGGTAAATGAAATTGTTCATAAGAGTAGTACATTTGTAAAGTGTGAAGCAGGAAGGGGGAAGTGTCATGGTGAAGTGTAAAGCATAAGAAGATACAATAATCCCTAATGAGTTGAAGATGCATTATTGTTAGACCTAGATAAGAAGCCAGTAGAGAAACTAGAACAGAATACTAGAACATTTTTTCTTTATCAACCCAAACAAGCCATTAAAGGAGCGACAGAAAAACAGAATCAGAAGAACAAATTGAAAACATTAGGGTTGCTTATACCCAGACATAATAATAATTTTATTGAAAGGAAGTGGACTAAATGCTTTAAAAAAAAAAAAAGAGAGATTCTAACAATAGTATTTTTAAAAGGAAAGAGTTAACTGTGCTATCTATAAGAAATGCCTTTTATATTTAAAAATTCAAATTTCAAATAATTAAAAGTAACTATGCAAACAGTAATGATAAAAAAACCTCGATGACTATATTAATAAATGACAAACCAGACTTCATAACAGAATATTAAGAGAGACAAATAGGAAATTACTTAATGATACATGAATCAATTCACTGGAAAGACAATGCAATTCTAAATAGCTCTTTATCTGATAAAAGGTAATCAAAATTCAGTAAGCAAGATGTCAGAACTAAAGGGACAAATAAATATATATATTTAGATATTTTTATACCCTTGTTTCAGTAATTAATGGAACTAGTTGCCCAAAAAAAATTTTTCAGTAAGTACATGAAAGAGCTAAACATCTTCAACCTACTTGACCTAATTGGTATGTATAGAACATTACAATCAAAATTCACAAAATACTCATACTTTTCAAGAGCCCATTTAATACTGTTCAAGAAAGACCATATACTTGCCCATAAAATAAGTTTAAATACATTAAAAAAAAATCAAACTCTTATAGAGTAGTCTCTGTGAAATTTTTGTAGAAATCAGTAACATTAAAATTCTTCCAAAATCTGTAGATATTTGCAAACTGAATACAAATTTGTAAATGATTCATAAGTCAAACAAGAAAATAAAACTATTTTGAACTACATGAAAATGAAAAGGCTAGCATATTAAAATCTGAGATATAGCTACAACAGTTCTTAGAGGGGGAAATTATAGCTTTAAATGACTATTAGAAAAGAAGAAATGTTTAAAAACAATTACCTATCATCTTTCACCTTAAGAAGCCAAAATAAACCCCCAAATAGTAAAATGCTAGAAGTAATAAAAAGCAAAAAAAAAAACCAAACAAACAAACAAACAAAAAAAAAACAATGAAATAGAAAGTAAAATTAATAAGAATTAATTTTACTTTCTGTTAATAAGAATTAGGAATGCCAAAGGCTGGATCTTTGAAAAGATCGATAAAACTAATACTTAGTAAGAAAAACAGAGAGAACAAATTCCCAATATCAGAAATGAGAGTGAATAAATCAGTGTTTATCCCACAAGCATGAAATGATAGTAAAGGAATATTATGAACCACTTTATGTTAATGCATTCTACAAGGTATATGGAAGAAGAAATTTCTTAAAAACAAGTTGCCAAAACTGATGAAATAGAAGATCTGAATGTCCTAAATTTATTAAATAAATCAAATTCCTATTAACAAACTTGCCCACAAAGAAATCCACATGAATGCGAATGTTATCAAATAAAGAAGTAGTAACAGTTTTACTCAAACACTCAAACTTTTTCAGTAAGTAAAAGCGGAACGGACACTTTCCAACTCATTTTATGAGGTCAGCATAACCCTTAGACACAAAATCTAACAGTGACAAATAAAAAATAAAGAAATAAATAAACCAAATTATATCCCTCAAGAATCTGGAAGCAAACAAACCCTGAATTAAATATTAGCAACTCAAAAAATGTATATAATTATCAACATTATATATGTGTATGTGTATATCAAAAGTGATCTACCACACAGTAGTAAATGTTCCTAAATCTCAGCTCTCGACATCCAGTCTTTTGATTTAATTTTTTAATAGTTCTATCCCGCAAATTTGAGGACACTTTCAATAGAAAATTTGTTTATTCTCTTATATTTTCCATAAATCCTTTTATGAAGCAGCCAAACTGAAACATATGCACTTTCATGTATATACTCATATATTCCATGATTTCCTTACTTTTTCCATTCAGTTTTACATATCTATCTTTCAGATCCCTACTTAAAAGCCAGGCTATTCACTAGGACATGTCAGATTCCTACAAAGGAAATATGTAGCTCCTATTATCACATTTTCATGACCTCTGCTCTCCAGTCTCCTACATTCCTCCCTCTCTTTCACAGAACGTTTCATAGTCTTATGGTACTTATCTTTTTAAAGCAGTAATTTATACATTTAGACACTTTTTCGATCCTGCAATTGATTCAACAAAATTTATACACAAATTGCCTGTTACATTCAAGTAATGTGGATATTTATTTGTATACGTGTCATCTCCCTTACTGTGTTATATAGAGTTGCTACTTTCTGAATCACAGTATCTCCTTAACTTACAACTGCAGAGTTGAAGATCAACTTAACTTTCTATCTTCAGAGCCCATAGTGCCTAGTAGAGAGTCTTACACTTGCTCTTAATGTACATTCGTTAATTGCTGAACTAATATGGAAACACCTAGTCTTAGAAGCTATTTTGTGATTTTCTAATACATCTCAAACTCAGAGTCACCTCTTCTAAATAGTTTCATATGCTGCAATGCTCCACTGCATTTACCTTAATGTAGTGCTGGCTATGTCATACTTTAGTTTTTTGGCTAATGGCTTGGTTTATGAATGAGAGAATAAACTGTTCTCTTAGCTCCTAAACACTTTCTTGAGGACTACTCCCTTCGTAGTTAATGTATTTCTTTCAGTTAAAAAAATAAACACAAAAATAAATGACCCTATTAGCTTGTAATTGTCATCTCCTGGGGTTGGTTTCAGTGCCTAATGGGGAATTTTTTCCTCTGAAAGAGGTCTAAATTGGTCCTGTTGTCCAATATGAACCACATATTCTAGTAAATATCTGTGCCAATAATTAATAAAACAGCTTGTCAATCTCTGTAAGGTCAGTGGCACATTCCACTGTCTGTCTTGCTTGCCTGCAGTAACTTCCTCTTTGGCCGAATTTTCAAATTAAACCTTTAAAGGAAAATAAGGTCTCCAAAGATAGCCAAGCATCAGAAAACATTGCAAGAAAAAAATTATATTCTCTTAGGTATAAAATATTTTTGAAGTGGGTGCATTTTATTTATTCCTCTCTCTTATTCTTTATTCTATCTGACAGGCATAAATTCAAAGGTGTCCTTGTCTCTTACCATTTGTGAATGTGCCCAATTATGTGTACCTCAGTCATTTACTGAATGTGACATTCACCTGGTTACCAGCTATTATATACAAATAAACCTAAGTCAAATTTAATAATGATTTCAAAGTGCCAAGTTCTGTGTTGATATATAAGACAAGGTAACATGTTAAGCATTTTAAGGCAGGCTAACACAATTGCATGGGAGTTCAGAGGAAATACTACTGCCTTGTATTGTGGGATACACACACACACACACAATTTTTTTTTTTAGTCAAGAAGACATAAATTTCAATCCACGCTGTGTTATTGACTAGTTGATGACTTTGAGCAATGTAATTGCCTTTCTTTGCCTGTTTCCTAAACTATTTAGTGAGAGACAATTTTAATGTAAAGAATTGTTCTAAAGACTAAATAAGATGACAGTTGTAAGGAACCCAGCAGGGCACTTGGCTTGGAGTCAGTGACCAATAAATATTCAGGGAATCCATTTTTTTATTTGATGCCTTCAGAAGACTTCCTGTAAGGGAAGTGGACATTTGAATTAGATTTCGAAGTATGAATGGGATTTCAAAGTATAGGCCATGGTGATAGCAAAGTTTTCAGAGTAAACATGTTCAATATTAAGATTTTTACATTATTACCCTAATTTATTAAAAATGATATGTTACATGGAAGAGCAAGTAAAACGGCAGGTGCACAAGAATACTGTATAGTGTAATACCTTAAATTTGACCTTCCGTGTTGTCTCTTCCCTCTCCCTCTATCTCTCTCTCCGTCTCCCTCCCAGCTTCCCTCCCTACATCTCTCTCTCTCTCTCTCTCTTACTCTCTCTCTCTCTCTCTCTCTCTCTCATTCTCTCATCTTCTCATCTTCTCATCTTCTCATCTTCTCATCTTCTCATCTTCTCATCTTCTCATCTTCTCATTCTCTCCCTCCCCTGACAAGAAGAAACAAAGGAAGGCAGGGATACATTCAATCATTATTCTCTCTAAACCTTTGTGTACATATTATGAGGTGAATCATTACTCTAATTATCTTGGTGAATAAGCATTATGAACTATTGCATTCTTGAGAGCTCAATAACCATTTTGTTGCTTTATTAAAGACATAATAATTACCCTCTCTTTTCTCTTGCCCATGATCCAGTGCCTAGCATCGTGCCTGACCTCATTAACCATCACTCTCTAAGTGTTTGCTGAATAAGTAAATCTGAGCTTGGATTTAATTCTTCTCTCCTTAAGTTCATTAAGTGCAAGCCAGTTATGCTATTGTCATGAAAACTCTAAATTCTGTTAATTTCTGATATACATGGTAAATAGGGTATTTGTATTCAGCCAGTGTTTCATCTGACTTGCTATCTCTTCAAATGAGCCTTGCATGGTCAAAGTCCCTTCGGAATGGAACAGCATTGATTTCATTTTTCCTCTTACAAAAGCAACAACAAATATATAAATTCCTTCTTCATTGAAGTGTTTATATGCAAGAGATACTGCCTGTGTCTCTTTCTAAACACATATTTCCCAGCCCATTTGTTATATATTTAAATGTTTTACAGATTCTATTTTTCTACTAATTGACCTTCTGACTAAAGTAATTTGTGATCAGGAAAATAGTCACCAAAATTAATGTGTCAATTTAATATGTTTAAAGAATCTAATCAAAGCAGTTAACTTGCAGTGGAAAGCTATAAGATTCATTTTAGGAAACTAGCAAAATGATGATACTAAAAGCTGGCGAAGATAGAAAACATACACAAAGGAACTATCTCCTTTATTAATATCAAGAAAATACGTGAAAACCCTTCTCATTTGTAGATATCATGATTCTACCCTCATTAAATGTAGTTTGCTGCTCCCTCAACCAAGAACACTTTGGAATTTCTAAATATGATCCTAAATATCCATCTAGTTATAAATGCAATAAGAAGAAAAAAGGCCCATGGCTATCTTAATTGGAGAATATATTTTTCATATAAGTTATTTTTTTATGTGCAGAATACATATCTTAATTCCTACTTAACAGTAAAACAGTATTGACATTTGGATCAAAAATAATAAAAAACAAATTTGTACCAATATCATTTTGAACACTGTTCTGGAAATTTTGAATATTAAAAAGTACATAAAACAAAGCATAATTTAAAAAGACACAGTATCAGTATCTATAAAAAGTTATATGTTTTCCTATATTTGTAAAATAGAAAAAATCAATATAAACCCAATGCATTCAATTTTGATATTCTCACCACAAGAGAGATTGAGGTTAAGAGTCAGCCAGTTCACCGTGTACTGAAATCTGGGAGCACCAATGGCTCATCTCTGTGTTTTAGATTCCAAGTTAATTGAAAAAGAAACACAAAGGTCAGATATACATCAAAATATAAGTACTGCTTATACCTAAAGACATGTGGAAGTTTCTCCTTGAATTAAACTCTCCTCGTCAATCATAGCCAAAGCCAGCAGGAGAGACAGTGGCTTCCACCCACTGTTATCATCCTCACAGACTGACAGCAGGGAAGAAGAGAGAGCCCTTATCTTTGACCAGTGGGCAGGCAGGTCCTGAAGGAGCCAAAAGACTGAAACCATTCACAAGATGTCACCAAATAATTTTTCATCATGTAGTGGGAAGAAGAGAGATTAGGAGAGATTGAGAGAGAGAAAGAAAGAATTGAGGAGGGTACAGAAGTTGAAAGTGTTATCCTAACATTTCTCCCTCTTAGCGGATATTAACCTGGAAAATGGAATTGAGGCAATAAGAATCTACCTCAAACTCCCCAATTTTTCACAGAACCACACTTTGTTCATGGTTACTGTATAAGGAACGTTCGCAGTTTGGGTCAATGTTCTCTATTGAAAATAGTCAACCACATCTTTACTCAAGAGTGGTGTAGACAAATATGGGTTTTTGAGTCCAGCAAACCTTGTGTAATGGATTAAAATGGCCACAAATTACTTGACATGTTTCGAGTTAAGAGGTGGGGTTGGGGGTCTATATCCCCTGTCCTTTTTTCTGGACTGGGCCTATGACTGACTCCCTTTTGACCAATGGAATATGGCAAAAATAAGGTAGTACGACTTCTGAGGCTACATCATAAATCTCTTGGAATTTTCACTCTGGGAGAAGCCAGGAAGAAGTCTGACTGTTCTAAGACTGCTATGTTGTAAGGGAGACCAAGCTAGCCATGTGGAAACACCACATGAAGAAAAAGAGATATGCCCAAACATCCCTGGCTGAGATAGTCATCCTAGCTCAGACATCAGCCATGTAAATGAAGAAGCAATGTTGGCCATGTCAGACTCAGTAGAGAAAAAGGGAAATAATAGTACTCAGCTGACAGTCAGAACAAAGGCCCTGAACATATAGCCCCAGTGAAACTGTCTTAGACATCTTGACTTTTCAAGCCACCGCAGCTGAAGCCTCAGTTATTAGGGAAAAGGGATAAGCAGTGCCTACTGTAGCCTGCCGTAATTCCTAACCACAAAATTTTGAGCATAGTAAATAGTAACATGATTCAGGAAAATAATTTTTAATAAAAATTAAACATTTTTATTTTGTATTTTCTCATCTTTAAAATGAGAACAAAATATTTGTGTCTTTCACATAATATAGTTGTATACATTAAATGAAGTGATACATGCAAAGTCTTGAACATTATGCTAGATACAGAGCATTCAACAAATTTAACTATGATGTTTCGGTAAGCTGAAAAATTGAAGAGTGATATAAAGAAATAGCACCACAATACCGATAGAATTCTTAAATGAAATTTATGCTGAAACCAGAAATTGTCTTGCTATGGAATTTCAAGCCATTTCCAGATTGCAGCACTCCAGAAAATGTGTTTCGTGGTACCATGGCAATGTTTTAATTATACACTTAGCGGTTAGTGATAGCGTTATATTCCAGAATAGCCATGTACATCTCCAAAAGGGATAGCATTGTCATTTCATGAAAAAACCATGACCCTGGTTTATTCTGATGAAAGGAAGAAAGGAAGTAGGGAAGGAAGAAAGGGAAAAAGGGAGAGAAGAAGGGACAGAGGGAGAGAGAGAGAGAGAGAGAAGATAGGGAGAGAGAGATTCTGGCAGTGAGAGAGTTATATTCAATTTGAAAATTCATTTGGTATATGCATTAAGAGCTTTAAAAATGAAAATCATTTCCCTCAGCAATTCTCCTCTAGGAATTTATTTCCTTTTATACAGAAATGTAGGAAAATTTCTGTATAAAAGGATATTTATTATAGTTAATATATTAACAAAACATCGGAAATCGCTTGAAATATTCAACATAAGTAATTTATGTTTAACCTATTCTACGTATTACTATTTCATTACCATTATATTTATTGAGAGTGAAAACTTAAAGGTAAAAAAATTTTAAACTCAATATGACTAATAGTAAACAAATATGTAAAGTTTACACATAATAATTGGAAAGGAATCATGATAATAATACCAGTGGTTTTTCAGAGATTTGTGAAATTATTGGTAATTTGTTTCATCTTTTTTCTTTGCTATATTTCTCAAATATCTACCATGAACATTTGTACTTATTTGATTTTATAAAAGCATAAACAAAACCAAAGTTTCTGCTTTCACTAAGGTAATAGCAATTTGTAGAATCATAAAATAGCTTATCATTATAAACATGATGAAACAAAATCCTTGGTGAAATTTATTTTTTCCTCTATAACTCTCATCTCTCATATTTGAGAACCTTTCTGACAGCTTCATTGAAGATGTTAAAAAGTGAAAAGATATAAAATAGGAAAAAAATAATAGAGAACTTTTCTCCCTTTCACATCAAGGTGTGTCTTGGGAGAAATCTTCAGAGAATTTTAGTCTAGCTGCTGATTAAGTTCATTTTTACCTCCAGATAAATAACTACATATTACTGTCAGTCATATCATGGATTGAAAAAATAAGACTCTATTAAGTGTAATCTCACAACCCCATTATTCATTCACAAAGTATCGTAACATTTGTAAGTTTGTTTGTTTTTTTTTTCTAATAAACTCTTAGGCAGCCCATGCATTAGGCAAGATCAGAGTTTAAAGTTATCCCTATTGCAGGGATCAGATGCCTACAGCATTCTTGGAAATGTATAGACTTACCTTCATTGATCTGTTTCATATGGTCCTTCCATGCCAAGGAATGCTCACTTTTCTGAACATAGGAAAATAGGTGTTGAGAATGTGCTTGCCCATTCAGGATTTTGACAGTCCCTACAGGAGTTAAATTTCAGTAGACATATGTTTGCTGCCAGATTTTAGCAACATAATTTCGAGCTTAGTTCTTTTTCTTCCATTGAGTTTATAAGTGCTCGACAGTATGAATATAAAGGAGGCAAATAATCTTTAATGGACAAGTCTTTTCTTTGTATATGTTGTACTAAGGATCGCGAGCTTAACTTTTTAATGGCATCTCATTTTTAATTAGTTATTGCTTTTGAAGGTCTAATGGTTGCCCTGTCCTTTACAGGGCTGAACTGGCTTTTCTTCTGTTACTATTTAAAGGAGTTTGAGCAATTAGCTTAGTGCTCCATGCCTGGGTGAAACCATACTTATTCTTGCACAACTAGGTGCTCAGGGGCATGGACAGAGTCTGATTTGGAAAGCACCTCAGAGACTGGCATGTGAGTCTCACAGATGAACAGTAGTAAGACATTAATCTGAGCTCATACCCAAAATGTAGTTGAAAACTGCACTGTGGTCAGTCACTTAGAAAAAAAAAATGTATTTAAGCACTTGTTACAAATATGAAAGTGCCACTAGCAGCATCCGTTTATGAATAAAGGTGGTTTTTACAATATTAGCCAGCAATAGTAAGAGAAGAAGGCCCTATTTCTACTCTGAACCTCTCTTGTCTTTCAAAGGACAAGGGGATGTATCCCGACGCTGTTATCACACCCGTCTCTCTGCTACTCAGTGCTCTACAGAGTCCCCTTCAGATTCCTTCCCGATATTCCGAGGTTGCAGGAGAGTACCATATCTCTAGGACACAAAGGGGCCGAGGCATTGACTCTAAAACTATAGAAGACTGTTGTCCGGCTCAATGGACCTGAAGCTAAGAAATCTGGTTCCAGTCCTTATTCCTGAGTTACTGTGTTGTGACTTTAGGCAACAAGCTACTTAGTCCTTCTGAGCCTCGGTTTCATCATCTGTAAAATAGGGATAATATTTCCAAGCACTTGGGATACTGGTGGATATAAAATGAGATCACAGCTTAAAGTTACTTTGTGCACTGAGATCTGCTAAATTATTGTGAGGAGATCTAACTGGTTTAGCAGTTAGGCTATCTGCTCCCTGATACACTACAGTTACAAGGAATTAGAATTAAAAAGGAAAAAATTGGAGAGCCTCTCAAATGGGCATTAAACAGAGAGGTTTGGTTTAGAAATCTACTTTTAATAGGGCAAAATTCAGTGTTTGCAAACCAAAGTGAAAACTGTTTGATCCACTGTCTTGCCTTTTCAATCCCACACCTGAACCGTCATCGCTAGTTTATGAGACCTGATTACTCTGGGTGGAGAGCAGAGTGGCTCCATTCTGCCATTGATTAGAATGAGATTTAATGATCAAATGAAGGTTTATTAAAATGTGTGTTTCTAGCCAGCCGGCTTCTCACCACCCAGCAATTCGAGGAGAAACTGCCCCTGGCAGCATGAGAGACATTAACTTCTTATGTGCATGGGGGCCGAACACAATTTCTAGGTGGCATGGGAAAAGTCCAGAAGGAAAACAGTGAAAGGAAATGAGTTTTCAGGTGGAAGAATGAGATTTCAGTGTGACAAGGGTACAATTTCCTCCCTTGAATGAAGGAACAGAGCACCGATTTCTTCCGAGTTGCAGGTGACCCCTACCTCTGATGGGGGATAAGAAAGTAATCTCCCTCCTCCACTGTGGAATGGACCCTTCATTTTGAAACCAGGCTAGTGTGCTGATTAGTTCTGCTAAGTGACTCTGAAGAGACCCATTTGTTTAGCACTACATGTAATTTTAAAGGAAAGGACGTGTCAGCAGCAGGGAGAAGAGTCAAATGAGGTCACTTGTGAAATAGCGGGAGAAATTTGCCAGTGCCTCTGCCTTGTTTTATTCTATTCCATCTCCACTGACCTATGCACCTGAAAAACGATGTGCCAACTAAATGGAACCTTCATTTTCTCATTCCCTGAATGACCAGGCCAGCTCCCCGGTGCCCTCAGAAATGGATCTCCATTTCTCTACCCGTTGGGGCACCACATTTAACCCTTAATGTTAAAGCAAGTTTCACCTGCAGAGCCTCCATCAGTATTAGCTGGTTATATCATAGAAGGCTTGTATGTTCAAAAATCTCATCTCTGATGAGGTTTTGCTTTGCCTGCACGATGGAATAATTGCCATGTTTGCAGAAACTGGGGACTCTCCTGGGCAGACAATTTGGAAGTTCTATACATGACACCTCAAGAAATTAACCGAGCACTGCCTTTTTACCTATAGGTTACTCTCAAACTTAAATTAGTTTATGCTCTGAAAAGGTACTTGGTGCTTCAAACCTTGTCAAGCGAATCTGATTTCACTTAAAAACAGCAATGTAGTTAAGTGTTATATTCTTAACTTTGATACTAACATTATTGTGTCTGAGAAAAAAAAAAATCCCAAAAGAAACTATAAATAGCGAACCTTATTGTTCTTTTCTCTGCAATTCCAGAATATTAAAAATGTACCCATATCATGGTCAAGATCACTTTACAGTAGAAGTCACTTATTTGAGCTTTCTTCCCATCTATTTAGTGAGAACTTGTAACTGAAGATGCTGCTTTATCCATCTTTGTTTACCCAGGGTTTAAGCAGAAATTTGGTATATGACAAGCACTCAGAAATTTGAATTGAATAAATATATTGAACACTGTTCAAGTTTTCGAAATATGAGCAAATGTATTAAACATAAAAATGGAGTCATCACTCACATATGTTTCTTCGTGTGTTATAGCCTTACACTTTTCCATTCAAAATCCTTATCTTCTTATTCCCTGACTATTATTTACTGCTTTTGGTTATCAGCTTGTGGAGCGTTTCATTGTAGAGGTTTGGATAGCTCTCACTGACACCAGCATTTCTGGCTACTTAAAAGGGTTTAAGAAATGAAAGTTAGGGGGAAGGGGAGTTTCTTTTCAGGTGCTTTATTTTTCTCGGGGAATATTAACCAGAAGCATATATTGGGATTCACAATTTAGTTCTTTATTTGTTGTCTACTTTGTGGCATTTGATCTGATTCAACATTTGCTGTACTGTGTAGCTTTCATAAATACATTGTCAAAGGTTTGAGAATAGAAATATCCCCAAGATGAAGACTGGCTGTGTGAATTCTGTGTGTACCTGTGTAGAATTTACTTATCTCTGTGGAAGGCAAAACAGAGACTAGAAAAGAGCTTGATAAATAAAATGTGAGTAAGAGTCAAATCCAGCATCTGTGACTTAGTGAGGTTAATATACTCTCTCTGGGCCCCCTACCATCACCTGTAAAAATAGAGATAATACTTTCTTTAGGAATATTATGTAATTAAATGTTATAGTGTCAATTGATCCATTCATTTCTTCATTCGGCAGTGTCAGCATTTAGAATATTACAAAGGAAAAGTAGTGCTAAGCATAAACCAGTCCAGAACCTGCCTCTGTTTAGGTTTGATCTAGTTTGAAAAAACCAAAATCAACCAAATACTGTGTATTTACAACCCAAGATACGCTCTAGAGAAAAGAACTGGATTCTGTGGAACATGAACTGTTCTTATAGAACAGTGGAAACCAAGGAGGCGGACCTGGATAGCGTGCCAGAGCGGACCCTCTTGCCTCAAGCCAAGATGACATGTGAATAACAAAGAGGAGCTTTTCACATGAAGGAGTAGGGAAGGTGTTTCATGCAGAGACCAGCAGGGCCTAAGGCTCAGAGTGGCAGCATGTGGAGAAGGTGGAAGAAATGAATGGGCAATATGGCGGGAGGGCATTATCAGTGGAGGGACGAACTGGTGAGAAGTAAGATTGAAGAGCTAGGCACAGGTTAATCTTGTAAGCCCCATAGACCATGTTAAATATTTTATAGTCTTTAAATCAAGACTTTGAACAAATACTAATTCCCTTTCAAATGTGCTGGTATTTTGTTTCCCAGTTTTAAGTAGAAACAGAGATGTGTTTCTTGAATCATGCCCAACATACCTACAACCTGTCATTTCCATTCTAAGCACTGGTCTCTAGGATACTATACTATTGGTGTAAGCAACCAAGGTTGCATGCACTAGTTCTTTTAGAATCCCAGGATTTATTGGTAAGGATATCCGCCATCCTCTACCAGGTGTCCTTGTGTCTGGGTGAAATGTGCTGAGTACAGAAGAACCATCCTAATATACAGAGCCTCTCCTGGGTTCAGAGCCTCTGCCTCTGCCATTTAGTCTCTTCTGTCTGTCTCTGTCTGTCTCTGTCTGTCTCTCTCTCGCTCGCTCATTCGCTCTCGCTCCCGCTCCCGCTCCCTCTCCCTCCTTCCCTCCTTCCCTCCTTCCCTCCCTCCGTTCGCTCTCGCTCCCGCTCCCTCTCCCTCTCCCTCCTTCCCTCCTTCCCTCCCTCCCTATCTCCTTCCTTCCCTCTCCTCTCCCTTCTCTCTCTCTCTCTCTCTCTCTCTCTCTCTCTCTCTCTCTCACCCACACACACACACACACACGCACGCACCCACACACTTCTCCCCAACATTGCACTGAACATCACCAATAAATCAATTTTAGCATTTTGCCACCTTCAGTAGAAAAGTCTCATGGGTACCCCAAAACAAGGCAGGACACATGGAAAGGATGAAAGCATAAAGACATATGAAAAGTATAAAAGCGAGAATAAAAATTGAAAGTATGACATAAGAATAATTGTTCTTTCAAAGCTTCCATTCTAGTTAGCCTGAATCTAAAGTATTCTATCATTATAGTATTTTTAAATTTTCCCTCCTCTCTATCCCCACGGCCATTTCCTTGGATCAGACTCTTAATTCATTTTTCACCAATATCTGTGAATAGAACCTTGACCCATGTGTGAGTCGGACCAACCCAAATTCCTTATGCTTTCAGACCAATCATTCTTCAGTACAAAATGGGATCCGGTCACTCCCCTATCTAACATAGCTCCCTTATAAAATGGTATGGCATTTGGCATATGGTCTTATGCTGGTAGATCTGTGCAGTGGGATGCTCGGATGGTTTACATTCTGTGGCATGAATGAACCAAGCACTCCCAGTGCACTGGTGACTCTGACCTTTTCTCCTTCTTTGTGCCAAACATTAGCGCACTGAGGCATTGTAGTAGAGAATCGATGCTCCAGATTGTGAGATCAACAAAACAAACCATATTTCTTCTTAATGAGGGTAATTGGCACCAGAACTGTGCTAGGAATTGTGCTAAGCACTTTACATGGAATACTTTATATGGTCCTCATGACCATGCTTTGAGGTATGTGGTGTTATTATCTTTATTTTATACGTATAGAAACTGAAGTTCAGGGTATTATTAAACTTCCGAGTCAGTAAGTGGCACAATTTGAATTTAGACACAGACAGGCTTGGGGAACATGCAGTCTTAACCACTGTTATGTACTTCCATATCCTAAATGTTTCCTTCTTTTCTTA
Organism: Pteropus alecto; assembly: GCF_000325575.1. Taxonomy (NCBI): domain Eukaryota; kingdom Metazoa; phylum Chordata; class Mammalia; order Chiroptera; family Pteropodidae; genus Pteropus; species Pteropus alecto. Next base: position 9,304,727 of record NW_006434825.1, read on the forward strand.
CAGACAGAGATTAATGAACTAAAATCAAACTGGAGTGATAAGCTATATAATCAGATCTGATAATACAAATTTGCAAAAACGATCCTGGTTGGTTTTTTTTTGTTTTTTGTTTTGTTTGTTTGTTTGTTTTTCCTAAATGCATTAGTCTTTGGCTTGATTTAAGGTAGCTATCACTAGACCCTTGACAACTTTGTGGTATACTAAAATTCCACTTACAAATGCATGTAATAACAGGATCTAAAATTTAGCCATGACCTAACCAGGGGTCAGGTTCTCAAAGCCTCTCTATTTGTTTGCATCTTTCTGAAAGAATTTTGAGTTAATGTTCCTGCCACGTCCTTCCACCTCCCTACTCAGACCAACCTCACCAGCCTTTTGAGATTTTTCTAAAAGCCCAACACTCTGTCTTTCAGGAGCATTATCATATAGTCTTAGTATCATGAACTGAATAAAAATAGACACATTACAGTCTTGGTTCCTCCAAGAGTGATTGGAAATAGATCGAAAAAGCTGAGGCACTAACTCAAACCAGCCATTCCATCATCAGCTTGTCTCAGGGTAGTAATAAACTTCTTGGTCTGCTAAATTTATGAAGTAGAGGTGTGAGCACAGCCTTTCAATGGTACCCATGGCTTTGATCAGGTCAATAACAGTGGTCTGGAGGTCTGCATGCTGACCATTATAATCACCACGTGGACTCTCACCAATGTGCTACCATTAGCAATTGCTTCCACACTGGCTCTGTAGCTGGGAAGATAAATCAGATTGCCTAAGGAAGGGGTTTAATAGGAGATTGCATGGCAGTGTTTCCTATGTAGGAGTGTAAGATTAAAGGTTTAACTCCCAAATACGCTATATTTATGTACTCCACTAGCTTAACCATCAACTCTGAACCATGAAGGAGCTAGACTGGTACAGCCATGAGTCACTTTCTCATCTGACTCAAGGTATGATGTCTTCTTTTGCAAGGACAATGGTGCCATGTGCTGCAGTGGAAAAAAACCCTCATGTTGTGTGATTTACGCCATTAATAAACATAAGATGCCCAACCCCCACTCTATGTTTACAATGGATATCATAATATAATTGACTTTATATCAAATTTAAAAGGCAAGTTTTATTGATATTTTAAGGATCATGCTTGCTCTGCCACTAGACCTCTGCAGATGCTAGTTCATCTGCCTTTATCACTGTTGCCCTCTTCATTGCCTCATTAACTCTAACTCTCCTTCCAGTGGCTCTTCAGAGCATCTCCTCAGGGAAGCTCTCTCAGACTTTACTGACTAAATCTCCATCTGCCACCCAGCTCCATGTGAACACTCATTTCCATGTAGTTAATATATGCAGTGATTCTTGGATTCGTGTCTGTCTCCCACTGAGCTAGAAGCTCCATGAGGGCAGGACCGTTGTGCTTTCGCTCACTGTGTCATCCTCAGTAGCAAGAACAGTCCTCAGCACACAGTAGGAAAGCGACGGATATTGCAATCAAGAATATAATGAGAAAAATACTTTAAAAACCTAAAATATACATACTATCTTTTAAAAAAATATCTAAAGAGAATTATCCATCTTAAATTCTAAAACCATTTATTCATTTATTTTTTTCCAGTGGTTATTTTGTAATCTTCCACTACTTTCCAGGTATTTGATAAGACCTGAGTCTACAGTGGGAAATAAATCAGACATAAATATATATTTATAGAAACCTTTTTAAACTATTTTTATCTTTCTCATTCTCTTTTTCTATGACAGAAATAACAGTACATGTTTATTAATATAAATAGAATTGTATAAATCCTTACCCTCTGTTTATATACTCGTGTTTGGTGGCAACCTTTATGTTTGTTTTTTCTAAGAGTAAAGAAAGTCCACCTCTTTTGTAGACTAGGAATGATGTGTTTTAAATAGCTTTTTTAATGTTAAATAGGGATTTCCTCCCTTATGGCATCAGAGCCTTTCAAAACCACTGCTAGACAGTGGTTATATTATAAGGAAAATAAGCATGTGTTTGTAAAAACTGAGGTATTTGGAAATTCAATGTATATATGTATTTCTTGTATATGATGTGTTAGTATATAATAGTGGATGGTCTGGAGCGACAGTTGGGTGTCACTGACTTGGAATTTTCACAGCAGCATGTTGAATAAAAGCCAAACATAATAAAGTACATCTGGCTTGCTTTGGAGAGAGATCTAAAAAATTCATTTTTCTGCAAACTATACCCAATTTGTATTGAATTCTTCTATATAAGCAAATTAAGATTGACTGTAAATAGCTTTTACTCACATGCTTTTTATTGGCCACTTGCTTGTTTAGGACAAATAGAGAAACAGCCCACCACACTTCTAGTAAGTTTATGGAATTTGCATCTTCAAACAAGAGCAAGATCCGGCACTGGCAGGATAGTAAGGTGATTTTATATTCTAGCCTGGAACATTCACCATAAACAAAAGAAGTAGCTGTACACAGAGCCTAAATATCAAACAGCTGTATGTAGTTCAACCACAAGTCACATCTGCTCAGAATTTTAGTAGGAAACATAGAATGACACTCATTTCACATCTGTTCATCAGGTGAAGCCTAATGCTATGGCTAGAGTGCCCTGGATCAGAGGTTCTCAAGTGTGGTCCCTGGACCAGCAGCATTAGCATCACATGAGAGCTTATTAGAAACACACATTATTAGGCCCTACCCCAAACCTATTGAATCAGAAACTTTAAGGGTCGGGGTCCAGCAATCTGTAAATTGACTGGCCCTCCTGGTGATTCTGTTGACTGCTAAAGTTTGAGAACACTGTTCTAGATTCAGATAAACCAAATTTACTCCTGGCTCTGTGCTGTTATCATTCATGATGGAGAAAAATGAGGTATTTGGCTAGTCAATGTATACACGTATTTGCTTCCCTCTTTTCTTTCACTTCTAAATTAGAAATGGACTAAACCAACTCTAAAGTTTGTTTAATAGGGATGCAAGTAATAGAAAGAGCACAATCAGACAGAATTGGCTTTACCATCTAAATTTCCCCCTTCTACCATATTACTGTGGGTTGACAATAATGAAAGCTAATTTTTATTGAGCCTTTAGTAGATGCCAAGCTCTGTAACAACTGTTTTGCCTTTGTCTCAGTTTGTCGACACAAAAATACCATGCAATAATATTGTCCCATTTTATAAATGAATTACTCAGAATGAGAGAGATTTTGTAAATTGTGTAACTGGAATTAATGCATATAGTAAAATTACTCAAGGGCCCAGCTGAGACTGTACTATTAGGAGTAATTCTTCTATAATCCTCTATATAAAACCTCTATAATCCTGAATAGAATGAGATAATACAACCATCCTCATAAAAATTAGTCAAATGGGTGGAGCTGGATATCTGACACCCTGTAGCTACTCAAATATTAAATTCTTATTTTTTCCACTCTTCTAACATATATCATGATGCACACACACACACACACACTCACTAATTAAAGGGATGATTAATGATGTCACTGAAGCAAAATTTTTGAAATTTCACCTCCCTCTGCCTATTTTAGTTTAGATGTTTTTTAAAACATTTATTTTACTACATTTTACAAATTCACCACTTCGCAGTCCTGCCTCTGCACTTCTGCCTTCTCCTTCTAGACTGCCCATTCTTACCTTCTCTAAAAGTCCAGCCTATGTCAGGTGTCCTCCCCTCCAGGAACCTGCCCCAGTAAACGCTGTTCTGAAGTTAGAGACACTCTTCAGTGCTTCCCTGGCTTCTTTCTTTAGTCTGGATGTATTTTGTCTGCATTGTAAAAACAGCAGACTTCAAGAGAACAGGCACTTTCTCTTTTCTCTCCTTGGGCCTTAAAATTATCAGACTGTGTTACATATAATAGGCATGCAAATATTTGTTATATTAATGAATCCACAGTCACATTTCATCTGCTCCATGACCCTGTGTGATAGATGCAATATACATGGCATTTTATTCTGAATAGAGAGCAATTTTTGCTCGCTACAGAAAATTTGGAAAATGCCAAATAGTATGAAGTATAAAAGAAAATCAGCTTATACTCTTACCAAGCATAGATAATCACTGTCAACATTTTGGTGAATTTCTAAGTACTCTGCATTAAAAAAAAAAAAAAAAAGCCAAGATTGCAGTGATGCACTCTATACTTCTCAAGCTTATTTTCCATCACTCTTCCTTATATATCGCAGGGTCAAACAACAACCTTCTTTTGTTTCCATCCTTTTGAAAATGTTTATCCTCCTTATGAAACACTCACTCTTTCTACTCTTACATCACCCACTTCTGTACTTTCCTAGTCAATAACTCAATTTCTGTTCCCTTCATGATTCTTTCTCTGACACCCTCAAGTTGAGTTATTTATTACTTCTCTGTACCGTCTACTACCTGGCTCATGTGTCTCTTGTCACGTTGTAGACCTTTCATTTTAGGTATATGCTCATTGGACATTTTACCCATTTGCTACTGACCATCTTGCCTTTGCCTCTTCTCCCACTCTGTCCCTTCTTTCCCCTTCCCATCCTCATCCTTCACATGTGATTTGACCTACACTATACACTTAATACGTGATTGCAGAATAAATGAACCGTGCCATGGGCTTTTAGTCCTGTACCTGATATGGACCTGATACAGATGAGCAAAGAGAGGCATGTGTAAGTTATGTCAGTTGCCCAATAACACACAGTGCACTGCTTTTATTTTCTGGAAGGAGAAAAGAAATCAATAGTCTGCTGTGTCTTTCAAATAAATTAAACACATAAACTAATTTTACATGTAGAGTGAGTATTTGCAGTATTGATACTCCAAAATGAAATTAAGTGTTACCCATCACCAGAGTGTCATAACACCAATGAGTTAAATGCTTCCATCAGCCATGAGTTGCAGTTGAAAATTCCCTCAAAAGCAGCTTTCTTTCCGTGGCAGCTCTTGTAGGGACCAACTCACCTCATATCTACATATGATCTACATAGATGCTGACGTGGTTTGCATCACTGTCTGGTTGTGTTAGTTTTGTTAAGGATGACAAAGAAACAAAGGAAAAGACAGCCCTTGTTAGATAAAAGTTTAGTTTTCCATCACTCTTCCTTATATATCGCAGGGTCATTTTATGGTTTTTTATGGTTTAAGGAGCTAGCAAGGCAAAGGAAAAGACAGCCCTTGTTAGATAAAAGTTTTGTTCATATTGTTCCCTCTCCTTTTCCCCCCTCCTCCGGACTTTGCATTGCTAAACAGTGATTGTAACATCTTCTCCTTGAGGAAGACAGGAGAATAAAAGAACTCACTTGTATTGACAAAAAGCATGTGCTCCCTGTAGTCATCCCAGCGATGCACAGTAGAACATGCTGCAAACACAAAAGCAATGTGATCCGTCTACAAAGAACATCGTTCAGATGCTGTCTTCTGTGTTTTGGGTTGTTTTCTTGTTTGTTGATTTGAGAAAACGACACAGTAATAAAGAAAAACAAGAGGTACCTGGGTTTTGTTCACCCAGTAATAACCAACAGGTAATTGTAAACTAGTTTCCCAAAGCAACTGGAGAGAGAAGATGATATAGTTGCATGAGAAAAAGAAGGTGCACTTTGACAGAGTCCATTATTAGAATAATTAGTCCATTATTAGAACATGTTTCGTTCCCTATTATGACAGGGTGTTACTTTAACCCATTTGCAGAAAATAAACTCTGAAGGATCTGTATTGTCAGTCCACGTTAGCTATGAAATCAGTCAATGATATTTAAAGAGAACCAACTACATACACGGGTGGGAATGTCCAGAAGCATTTTATCAACATGGTCACTCAGTGCTATTGTAGTCACCCGCAAATACAGGTCCAAGGGAGTTCTCTCAGATTGTGCTTCAAAGGGGCAAGACTAATACCAGCAAAATATTGTAATTACTATGTGTAATGCCAAATGGGTACTACACTAACCAGGAGATCACTTTATAAATTATATCATTGTCTAACCACTGTGTGGTACACCTGAAACTAATGTAAAATAATATTGAATGTCAACATTAATTGAAAAATAAAAATTAAAAAAAAAGACTATTACCAGCAACATTTCATGCTAACCCCACACAATATAAAATAAAACGAATGACAAAGAAGCCAATTTAAGATTGTTGTAGTAGTTTCTCTAACTAGAATGATTACATGTTTACCAACTGTGTCATTTCCCAAAATACATGTGAACAGTAACAACAAATGTTACGTTGCTAATAGGCTTCCCTTTCTTTCATTATTTCCCCTTCATTAACTGGAACATCATGAAGGGCAATAAAACTTAAGAATAATATTTCCTTAGCTCACCCATTCCTAAACATAACTTCTCAAGACCCAGTAAAATTTTATGGTTTAAGGAGCTAGCAAGGCAGAATGAATGATGTTGCATTCATTTGCTCATGTGGGCATTTATTTCTTTATTCAATATATATTCTTATACCTGTCATAGTTCCTGTTCTAGAGATGGGGTATATAAAAATGAGAAAAACATAAAAAACTCTTTTAGAGGATCAAAATCCAATGGGGAAGACAAGTAAATATAAAACTACCAGATGTGATTGCACAAGGATGGCAGCAAGCACAAAGGAGAAGCTTCAGTTTCAAACAGGTTAGGAAGGAATGTCAGAAAACGCTTCTAGAGTAGCTGATATCTGTACTATGTTGGAGAGTATGGAAGCCCATGTGTCTAATAGGACCATTGTTGGGCTCCCAGAATGATGATATGACCAGAGACAGGACAGTTTTTTTGTTTGTTTGTTTGTTTTATTTTTTTTAACAAGGGCCCTGCTGCAATGTTAATGAAGAGATTAAAAACACCCACCTTAGGGATCAGCCCTTTGAGGGTTTTTTTGGTTGTGCTTTTTTGTTTTTTGTTTGTTTGTTTGTTTGTAATCGAAATATATTTAACATATAGCATTGTGTAAATTTAAGATACACATGTCTATTTGGTACATTTTATATTGTAATGTGATTGTCACTAGTGATAGCACGTCTATCCCATCCCATAACAATCCGTTTCTATTTTTTGTGTTGAGAAAAATTAAGATCTAGTTTCTTAGCAAGTTTGGTGATTACAATATTGAGCTCTCTGATTTTGAATCCTGGTCTGGGCACTGGACATCTACACAGCCTTGGACAAATCACTCAACTTTTATAAGCCCCAACTTTTCATTTGTAATGTATAGATAATAATAGTGCTTGGATTGTGTTGGGGAATCACATCCAAGATAATGTATTTAAAGTCTCTTGTACACTTACTACCCTGTATGTAGATAGTCCTCTCTACATAGGAGTGGAAATGGTAATGAATATAAAATGAATTAAACACAAGTTACAATCCTACAATGGTGGGAAGGACTGGAAAGGCAAGACTGGTTCATTGGTAATGGGGATTTAAAATGAACTTTCACAATAGCCTTGTTTATCATATTCATAGAACATCTGTACGTTTCACTTATAAACTAAAGGTTCTGTGCAGCCCTCTGAGTATTCATTAAACTTTCTGTCTGAAAAGAGAGCACACGAAAATCTTGTCTGGCCCTTTCAAAGTAAGTGGAAGTAACCCAAGGTCCCGGGGGTACGATTGGCCTGGTAAGCCATTTTTAGTAGGCTATAGGTTTCTTGAAGACCTGAGGCACGTTTACTGACTCCGTAATCTTCATTCTTAACACGAGCCTCAGACACAGAATGAACAATCCAAGCCTTTGTTCTGTTTTCTGTTCTTTTAATTTTTATGAGCTATGTTGTCAAAAATGCAATCAGCGTAAAATGTATATCTGAGACAAAGACAAAACTTTTTGATATATAAAGAGATAGGGTATTTTCAAGTACTTTGCTCATTATGCATACTTTTAATTCTTGCATGAAACAGTTTCTGTCCACGATTTTATTTAAATTACTGGCTTATAGTGAGCCCCATGACAGGGTAAAATATTTCTAATATTTTCTGCATTATTTTTCTTTAAGAGCATTAAGGAATAGTTTGCAGAACCTTCAGTTAATATTGAATAAATAAATGCAGTTGGCTTCACCTCTTTTGGGTTTTACCCTTTATCTTACCCTTCCTGACATGGAATCTATGACATTCAAGATCAGCTCTTGGCATCAGGAATGGGTTCTTCATTTGAAAGGAAATGCAAGCCTCTGTTGGTTAAAATATAACTAGAGCCTCATGCTCTCTCCTTTGTTATCATTTTAGTCTATGCTCCCCCCTCATATTTTCAGCCTTGAAAGCCCTTCATATCATCTTTGTCAACAAGAGATTATCTCTATAAATTGATAACTATCCCTAAATTAAACATTTATTGTTTCTCATTTTAGGGTAAGTTTAGGCATTTTCATCAACACTTTTAAACATAAGTTGGTATCATTGATTTCAAAATGTTTCTTAGACACTAGAGAACCTTTTGGCTCTACTATGTGTGTTACAGTGCTTTTGATTTTGCACAGGCCTTTGGTGGCATTTGATAATTTTTATAAGACTGTGGTCTGCCTGCAGTTTAGTTGGTATGAAAGCATAAGATCTGGATAAACACGTACCTTATTTTCCCAGGGTATGACTTTTCAGTTGGTATATTCTTGAGTGAGACACTTAAACTCTTTTCACCTTACCATTAACTGAGGCCCATTTTGATTCAAAAATGAGGCTGAACTTCTCAATATTTCACCCAATGAAAAGGGAAACTCCAGCCCATGGTCGTCCAGTATCAAGATTCTGTGAAAATATTTCATATACCTTGGAGTTTATCACTATTTTCCATGTGGTGAATTTTTTATTACAAGATAGAGTGAAAGGATGAAATAGGTCAAAAAAGGAAAGTTTCATGAGTGACACTAAAAGGATTTTAAATTAGCATTTGATAATTTTATTAATTCTGTAAATGGGAAAGTAAGTTCTTCTGTCATAATACATTCAATCAGAATTGACTAATGATATCCCTCGCTGCTGCAAAGAGAGTGATGGAGTCTCCCTTTTGTGGGTGAGCTTAACAGTCATTAATTTTAATGAGAGTGATGTGGTGGCTTTTTTAATAAATGTAGAGATTATTGGAGTAAGCATGCTGAAAACTAGCAAATGGCCTGAGCTGAACGATAAAAGCATCATCTTCCAGGTCAATAATATACTAATCAGGAAGTCTCTGTGTACCAAAGTGCTGTAGACGGTGATTACCAAGGAGTTATTAAGTCAATAAGTAAATCCCTAATTTACAAATGAGTGATATTGGCATTAAGTAGCAGGTCAACTCTCACGGTCTCCAGTATTTCAAAGACTGTCATTATTCCCATAAGAACAGGCATTATTCACTTTATACAGCAGGCAGAAAGTCAGGATTATTTTAGGATAGTTTTGAATAATACAGCATAAAAATATCTTTTCCTCTGATAAGGAGAAGACTTTTGTCTTCCTCTCACAAGGCAGTGCCCAGTCTTTCCAGTGCACTCCCAGCTGCTTTGATTCAAAACATCTGGGGTGAGGCCCAGGAACAAGCATTTTAGCAAGTGCTTCAGAGGGTTTGGATGCAAGTTTCCAGGATTCTGTATTATAAGCACTACTTCCAGCTATGCCAGAATTATTTTTAAAATGCAGACCTGATCTACATCTTCCCCATCCACCTTCAACCCTACACCACCCACAATCTTTCAGGACAAAAATTAACAAACCCTTATCTGAGGGGTTGTAAATTGGAAATTTGCTGATCAACATATGGTTAGCTTGGTCTATGTGTTTGCATGTGTGTGTGTAGAATTTGTTGTCAACTTTTAAGAAAAATATTTTACAGAAATCAAATAAATTAAAAGCTGTCTTTTTTTTTAATAAGTAAAGTGTTTGTTTGTTTTTATGGTGACACTGTTTATCAAAATCTGGTAAGTTTCAGCTGTACGTTTTAACAGTAAGGCAAAAATATATTTGCATTGTGTGTTCACCTCCCATAGTTAGATTTCATTCTGCCACCACATATTTGACCTCCCTACTCTCCCTCTCCTCTGGTAACCACTAGTCTATTGCCCATGTCCATGAGTCTCTGTTTGTTTGTCCTGTTTATTTGTTGTTTTTAAGTTTATATCCCACATATAAGTGATATCATGTGATTTTCAGCTTTTTCTATCTGGCTTATTTCGCTTAGCGTGATTATTTCAAGGTCCATCCATGTCATCTCAAATGGCAGTATTTCATCTCTTTTTACGGCTGAGTAATATTCCCTTGTATATATGTACCACAGCTGCTTTATCCAGTCATCTATCATAGGGCACTTCAGTTCCTTCCACGTCCTGGCCACCATGAATAGTGCTGCCATGAACATCAATATGCAAAAATATCTTTTTAGACTAAAAGCTGTCTTAAAATAATATTCTGACATGGCTTTTCCAGATTAATGACAGTTCTCTTCAAATGGAACACACCCTATTCACTAATCTAATCATTTCTGCTCTATAACACTAATTGATCTCTAGCTTTTACCTGATGGGAGAATTCAGGTTCTAGAGATTTTTGGACTCCTCTACAAAATCATCACTCCATCCTATAAAATACTTCCTTTAATGCTAACATAGAAATTTGGCCTCTGACCAAAACATTTTTTTTTCCTTAAACATATTGTGTTCCTGTTGTTTCATTTTTAATTCTTCTGTGTTTTTGTACAGATTTTACATTGAATTCCCAGGCTCCATAATCCTATCTAGGGTAAACTTGTCTTTTCATTAAATCTCAGCTCAGAGATGATACAGTTTAGAGTACTATGAATTGTTTCTTCTTTAAATTTCTATTACCATGCTTAGTAGTATTTAACTCCATTTCTTAATAAACTATATTGTTTACTTTACTTTAAAATGATAAACTTTGAACTTTACAGAGCTGGGACCTAAATTAATCGCCTATATATCCTTCGGACATAACTCCAAGCCAGGCACATGGTAGTTGCACGTAAAAATTGAATGTGGATGGACATATGAATCTACATTATAAAATACTTGTTGGTAACTTGACTTCGATGAGCTACCTTCATTATTATTTAATATCTATTGGATGCAGAAATTAGTTTTAATCAATGGAGAGAAAACAGAGATTAAAGTAAAAAGCTAATTTTGTTTAGCATATTAGTTATTCACATTCATCCAGATAGTTATTAATGGAAAAAAATTATTGCCACCTCTATGCAGAAACTGTAGCATATTTATATAATCTACTATGGGAGGGACAAAAGATAGGGATCTAGAATCTAGGGGAGTGACTGGTACAAAGTAGGTTCTTAATAAATATTTGTTGGGTGATTAAATGAGTGGATGCATAAATAAATAAATTTAAAGATGATTGTGATTCCAGATCTCAGGGAACTTACACATTAGTGCGGACACTGTTAGGGCCATGACAGCCAGTTAGTAAAAGGTATCCTCCTTTGGGTCAGATAAATGATAAAATGCAACCTCTACAGGCAGATAAATTGAAAAACATACTCCATCTTATTGAACTATTTAGACCCAGTCCCAGACTCAGGAACATTGACTGATGACCAGGAATGCTTTTAAACAGCCACTTAACTTGCCATAATATCTTGTACAGGTCACAACCTCTACAACTATATGTGGTAGCCCTGTTTGATGCTAACTGATGCTAATATTCTGTGATGAGCACAGGCAACAGAATATGTCCCAGAGGGCAAGGGTGAGCTCAGATGAGGGGCTTTCTATGGAGGCCAAGGGGTCAGTGAAGGTACGGAGGCAGAGCTGACATCTGGATGTAGTTGTAGAGGATAGGGAAAGGGTAGGCAGTCTCAGGACACAGGACAGGCCATTCTAGACACAGAATGTGTTCACACATGAGGGCTGTTCAGGAGACTCTTGTCAAATGAGTGTGTGAGGACACATGGGTCCAGTAACTTATAAATACCAGTTATAGGAAACAGAAGAAAGCACAGAATCAAGAGTTAGGTAAAATCAAATAAAAATAGTGCCATATAATTAACTCCTATTGAGCAGTTATAGGCCAGGAGCTATTCTGAGCCCTTTATATACACCAGCTAATTAATTCCTCTCCACAACCTCATGAGAAATATGATAAAAAGTACCCATAATCTGGGTACTTCTTATACATCATAATTTTTAGAAGCATGTGGGTTAAGTTCTATTGGTATCTTTCTTTGGAAAGGGACAAACTTAGTACATTTTTAATTCTGTCAATTTCTAATTGGAGGCCCACAATGGTTAAGTGACTTGACTAAGTTTACACATTTAATAAGTGGTAGAATTAGGATATTTCTGACTAGATTCTTGCTACTAACAAACAGAACTAACCCTTGTCTCTGAAATAAAATCACTGAGAGGTCTATAAATTGACTCTATTGAATGAAGGCCCTTCCCTGGTCTAATCAGCTGTAGCCAAGGTAAAGAATTCTCTGGTAAAAAAAACACAGTTGTTGGGGGCACAACGATTACTGTGAAACATGAGCACTCATCATCATAATCATCAGGGAAAAATATCACACAGATCCCCTGTGGGTCTATGGTAAGGACAAGAAATCGAGGCAGGGGATATTTTGTTTTTATTAAATTCTACTAATAATTCTGAGAACCAGCCATATTCTAAAACCATATATTACAGTATGATAATCTAGAACTACTAAAATGCCCTTTGCTTGTATTTAAATTAGTAAATCTATTAAATTTGCTTCACGCTGAAGAAGTTAACTCTTGAATTTCATCAGAGTGGCTCCTAAATTTGGTGAAATTAAAATATGTACCCAAGAGAAATAATAAATAAAAGTGCAGTAGCTTGTGTTTAGGCTACTACTAACTGGGTGTAAATTAGAGTTATCTGGAAACTGCAGTACAGATAGAGAGATACATACATATGCACACACATACATAGTTGTTAGAGATATTGGAGATCTTTTATATAGTGGAAGAAGAGGATATATTTCTTTGAGTATTTCCAGGGAGCAGAAATGTGAATAGTAATATATTTTGATCTTTACAGCAACTCTTTAAAAAAAAAGCATTGATATTACTGCTTACGGGATGAGGAAATAGAAGCTATTTAAGTTTATATGACAGTCCCTAAGACATAGCAAAAGTAAGGATGGTTCTCAAATGTCAAATGTCAAATCCTTGCCCTATCCACCTCTTAATGGTGCCCCTTGCAGAAGAAGAAGAGGGCTGGGGGAGAAAGAGGAGAATAGGAGAAAGGAGGAGGAAAAGAAAGAAGAATAGAATTCTTTAACCTTTTTTTTTCTGTATTTGTAGAGGAAACATTAATGAATATGCCCCACTTCAAAAGATAGGCAAACTTTGGTCCTTTAGCATAACTAAGAGCTCGAATGAATGGTATACAACTAGATATCTTCAGTACCTTCTCCAAACTATTAGATTGATACTCTTATCTTGAACTTAGTGAAGCCTTTAGAATTCTTATTTACTCAATAAAAACACTGAAACAGGTCTTGGTTCTAGTTACAACACAAGATACTAAAGATGGAGGGCCTATATAGCCCCTGCTTTTGAATATGAAAGAGGCGGATTGAAGACAGCACACACGTATGAGTAAATGAGCTATTGCATCCCAGTGAGAACAGAATTGTAACAGAGACATGTGTACCTCGTCTTTTTTGTATAACGGGGGAGATCCTGAGCTGAACCTCAGAAGTTAGATCAGGCCAAGTCAACTCAAAAGGAAGCTGAAAGCTCATCCATGTAAGAGAAATAAATGCAAAGAAAAAAGAGTTGGGCACTTTTGAGGAAACTGAAAAGAGATAACCAATTATTACCTTCCTAAAGAGTCATAGAAAGTTGCACAGATTCTTACACTCTTTTTACTCCACACCTGCAATGTTCATAGCACTGGCCTGTGCTGGTCTCAGAGGACCAGAGGGGAAAATTCAAACACACCAGAAATAGCACCTGTGATTAATAAATGGGTGAGCCCTGTTCCCACACAACATCTGACAAAGTAATTGTAATGCAGCACCTAAAATCAATGCAGTTCTTGGAGAGGGCACCAAATGCATTAACAGTGGCTTTCATCTCTCAGTAGCTAGAAGTGTAATGAACTATGACAGGAAGAAACACCTGGATATTTTTGGGAAACACAAAATGTTGAATGAGTCAGGAGATTACAGCAAAACGAGAAAACTATGGTATAGAAGAGGCTTAATGGACCCAGGTTGATACTTCCAACGTGTGCTCTGGCCTGAGGCAGTACTGTGATAATACCCCTGGGACAAAAAGTGTCTTCCATTTCATTGTCACTACACTACTACTAGGAAGGAGAGTCACTGAGCAAAGTACTAGCATAGGGTCTGGGAAATATATGGATAGGGAAAAGAAAAGATATATGCTTTAATTCAATCTGGCATTCCCAGACACACATCCAGGAGAACATGCCGAAATCTTGACTTCTGGCTTTATGGCCTAAAGGGATCAAAGGGTTTCACTCAAGAGCTCTGTAAACATGTAATGACCTGAGCAGTGGTTTAATGTGTATTGAGGGAGGGAGTATGGTTTCATAAAAAGCATGTACCTGGAAGGCAGGTGGACAGGCACAAGTTTACTTCTGGGGTGTGTCCCCTACTGTGCCTCACTTTCCTTCTCTAGAAAACGAGAATGATAACTGTGCCTCTTACATACTGCTGATATGAGGATGTAACGATAGATGCTGCTGAAGTACTTGGTAGAGTGCCTGGCACATAATAAGTGTTTCGTGGATGTTAAATCTTCTCTTACTACTGTTCCATATTCTTTTTTCCTCCTTTTTTTCTTCCTTTCCTTTTATTTCACCTCCATCTCCAAAACTCATTGGAAATAGTTCATTGGTAAAGCTGCTGTTATGGAAAAGGAGAAGGGAATAATACACACAGAGTTCAGTGAGATTTCACATAGTGAAGGCCAGAGATAAGGGATGAAAGGGGAGGAGATGGGCGGAGAGAGGAGGGGAGAGGAGGGGAGGGGAGGGGAGGGGAGGAAGGATTGGTCTAAGTCTTAATTCCTATAATTGTTCTCTGGAGCAAAACTTAATTTTTTCTCTCTTCCACTAATATTTATTGAGACACTTCTATTTTCAGAACCTGTGATAAGGCCTTAATTTAAAATGATGAATGTATCACACTTTGTTCTTATGGACTAGTTGGGAAAACAGCTAGGAAAATAGGCTGTTCAGTACACTGAAAGGAATATATGAGTTGCAATGTGGTATGTATGATGAGAACGCATGAGCGATTCCTGGGCTATCAGAGAACAAAGTGGCATCAGAGAACTGGTGTCTTTGGCCAAATAAATGAGCATGTGTCAGGGAGTGAATTAGATTTGGACTGATTGCTTATGAGAAAACATGAATTACTTTCATAGGATTAAAGAAGTTTGGTTTGGCTGACGAGTAAAGTAGAACAAAAGGAATTGTGAGTGACTGGAGAACAAAGCAATGACCATCTCAGAAAGGCCTTTTAGGGCAGCTTTAGAAGCTCGGGGTTTACACTGACAGCTATGAACATGAGAAGTTTTAATCAGATAAATGACAGGGTCAGATCACTCCTTAGATTAGATAGATCCCTCTTTGCTGCTCTGTGAAGAAGAGAGAACTAAGCAGGGAATGTTTGGGAAATTACTCAGATTAAAGTTTAGGATGGCCCACACTGTGGGAGGAGGTGGTAGCTAAGATGAAGTGAAGCGTGTAGATTTAAGAGAAATTCAAGGGACAAAGTCACTAGTATTCAAAAATGCATTGATATAGAAGTTGGAAAGAAGGAAGAATGACAGATGATGCAAAATATAAGCATGTATTGTAAGACAAATTTAGGGAGAAAAGAATCAAGATATCACCTTTCACTGGGGAGCCATGAATAATGATGATTTTTAAAATCATAGTAAATCAGTTTTCAGCATGTATGGTCTAATGATGAAAGAGGCTTTTATAAAATAATAATTGTCCTGGAGTTCTACGATATCATGTAAAGTAATTTTGGGACTCAGACATAGCACTTAATATCATTCGCCTTTCTCATTTCCTATTCTGTGTTTCTGTCAGAAGGCTGGAATATATCAAACTTTTGTTTTAACCAAATTGGTGGTGATCTCATTGCTTTTGATAGTCCTTGAAAATATCTAAAAATTTCTCCAAATTAGAGCTGTAGATAATTAATTTTGCATATTCCTTAATTTAACTCAATGGAGAACTAAGCAGGGAATGTTTTGGAAATTAAATGTTTTGGAAATTAAGTTCCCAATATATGGATTTGGGAATGAATATGGATTTCTAAAATCATATGTAGTGCTAGGAGCATCGACCTTACTTCAAAACCGCAAATCCAGTTTGTCTTTTATTTATTTGCAAACACTATCAAATTTTCTCTGAAAAGTGGAATTTGGGGCATTTGAAAATGCTTCGTTCAGGTCTTTTACTACATTTATTTAAGTGTGGCTGAATAATACTTCTCTTGATTTCAGGCACAAATAACTCAGATCTTGCACTCTCCATGGCCCATAAAACTTCTAAACACAGAATAAAGGAAAAGGTCATTCATCAACTACCTGGGAGAGGGGAAAAGATTTCCAAATTACTTCTTCAGTCTGTATTAACGCTGACTGCCCAAACCATGGACTTTTAACTATGTTGCTGTTCTTGCATTCAGAGGTCATTTTTATATAATAGCCTCTATTTGAAAAATAAATCTTAACCTGTGAACTTTGTAGAGGATAGAGACAAGAGAAATCAAAGCAAATAGCATTTGCTAAAATAAGTACATGCTTTTCTGTTATCACAGATGTGCTACTCTGTTTCCCTGAGTAAGCCCTCTGAGTTCTGCCCTAGATTTTCCCAAAGTATATTTGATAAAGGACTCCTTATAGTCCCTACTACGTGCAACACAGCAGAAGAATACAGGGTTAAATGATAGGGCCTCTCTAGGTTTGTTTGTTTGTTTTTTAATTAATGCCAGCAGTAATATGAGGAGATGCTATGACAGAGCTTTTTGCAATTTAATCATTGAAATCCTATATCTGAAGGAGTGATATAAGCAAAAGATATTATATTTAAAAATGCCCAGCAAAATGCTTGTTACCTAATATTAATAACATTAATACATTATAATGTTAATAATAAAAATTATTATAACAACAACAACATATATTAGGAACGTAATTGTGATGATTAATTCTGTGTCAACTTGACCGGGCCATTGAATGTCCACATATTTGGTCAAACATTATTCTCCATGTGCCTTTGAGGGTGTTTTTGGACAAAATTTACATTTGAATCAGTGGACTGAGTGGAGCAGATTGCACTCTTTAATATGGACGGGCCTTATCCAATCACTTGAAGGCCCTGATAGAACAAAATGTCTGACTCTCTCTCCCACATGAGTCAGAGGGAAATCATCCTGCCTGACTTCTTTTGAGCTGGGACAATAGTTTTTTCTTACTTCTGGTCTTACACTGAAAGGTTTGCTCTTCCTGGGTCTCAAGTCTGATGGCCTTCAGAGTGGGACTCACACCATTGGCTCTCCTGGTTCTCAGCCCTTTAGACTCAGACTGAAACTATACATCATAAGTTCTCCTGATTCTCCAACTTGCCAACGACTGTTCTTGGTACCTGTCAGCCTTCATAATAGCATGATCCATTCCTTACAATAAATGTTTTTCTGTATATACATGTACATCTTATTTGTTTTATTTCTCTGAGTGCTCTGGGTTAACTAATGCATGATTACGTTATTGTATTAATAATATATTATTAATGTATGACTAATACATTTTATAAGCACTTGGCCACACACTTTATAAATATTTATTTCTTTTATTTTTAAAATTAGCAATCAAGTATGTAATATTTCCCAAATTTATAGATGAGAAATCTGAAATTTAGAATATAAGTAATTTATCCCAAACCACATGGCTCATATGTGATACTTGGGATTTTTAACTCATACTCAATGAATTAAATACTGTTGTTCTTAAATATGCTAAATTTCTATATTTTTTACATATTTCTATATTTATAAGGTAGAATATATACATGATATTTATCTGTGAGTTTTATTAGGACTGTGGGAAAGTTTCTTTTGACTATGGCTCACACCAAGGTCAAAGGAATAAGTATGAACAGAGTAAATGCAAGGATTTAGTCTGTTTTCCGATGTGTAAACATAAATAAATAAATAAATAAATAAATAAATAAATAAATAAATAAATATAGTGTCACTAAATATATATATAGTGTCACTAAATGATCTATGTGTATCAAAATTACCTTGGTTTATTATGTATTACCAAATAGATATACTCTAAATATTTTTTTCTAATTTTTTCACTTTCTCTCAAACTCTAAGACCCATCTGAGCATCAATTGATTATATGCAGTTTAAGGACAAGAATTAGATTGTGCACACAAACACACATATATACCCAATTTATTAGAGCTGGTGAATATCCCAAACTGGTCTCTAATATGCAGGTACATTTCATAGTCAGACTCTCAATAATTATGAGTCAGTATAACGAAGAATTATTATGGAACACTGGTTGCAGTATTGCCCAATGATATTGTCTACGTAAGCCCTTGGAAAAATTGATTAAAATTGGCTAATACTCCTGCACATGATGGATAGATGGATGGATGGATGGATGGATGGATGGATGGATGGATGGATGGATGGATAGATAGATAGATAGATAGATAGAATGTTCAACCTGTTTCCCTCTCCTTAGAAAAAAGCTCATCTAGGCCTTGTAAGTATAGTTATCACAGCTCCAGAAGAAACTATTCATGTATACATGCATTTTATTCAACTGACACATATCGATTGGGGCTCTTCCATGTTGCAAGCATGTTCCTCGGCACTGGGACACAGCAAATGCCGCACAAGTAAATTTTTAATATACACCAAAAAATACCAAGTAGTGATCATTTCTATGAAAATGATTGGGTTGAAAAGAAGGGAACAGTGAAGATGAGAAGACATTGTCAGAAGTGAAGACATTTAAAATGAATCCGTAATAAGAGAAAGTTTCCTGTTCAGAAGAATAACATTGTGTTTCCAGAAAGGGGCACAACTGCTTGAGAGGTCTTATAGCATAGTCTAGTGTACACAAGGAAAAGAAAATCTAGTTTGGCTGGGTACGAATTTTACTCGCTGACTCCAAGGACACACTGTCTCACTCTTTCTCTGTGGTTACTTAATGTACATGTGCCTTCTTCTTTTCTTCATAATACTAAAGTACTTAAAAGCATAACTCAGCTATGATTCAAGCGAGTTTACTCTTTTGCAGAATACTTGGCAAACTTTTCTGGATAAGAAAAATGTAGAATTTCCTACATTTGGTATACATATCATCTAGACCTGAGATCATTTTTGGTGGTACATAAACAGGCATTATTTTTTTAAATAAAAAAGAATCACTGAAAGTTTAGTCTTTTAAAAAAAGTTTTTCATCAGTTAGCCAAAGAAAAAGTCATAATATGTTGGAAACTACTCTTTAAACATTTCAATATTTGTTTATCTTACGTTATGGAAAGCATAAACTTTAGGTTCACATGCCTAAGCACATAATCTGGCTTGAGTTTAAAAATAATGTTATGCCTTTGTTGAGTTTATGGTTTTCTAGTTATATGTTCATTTAAGTCATTTTACTTTGTATTCTTTATAATGTTGATTTAATTTAGCTTGATTTTAAAGAAATGTGAGTATATTATTTGAGCCAATATAAAGAAAAAATAAGTAAAAAATAGTTCACGTAGATGTGGAAAAATCATGAATATGTTATATAAATGACTGAAGTTTTACAAATTGTCTGAATGACTAGATCATCTTTTCATCATATCTCGGGGCAACAAAAATGTATGATTTGAAAATGTCTTTGAAATTCATTTCTGGAGAGGCCCATGTATTGAATACTAAATTCAAGTTCCTCAGTTTATCTGTAAAGAAAATAGGCTTAATTATTGTAGCAGTTTAACTAAACTTCCACAGTCTAGGTGGCTTAAACAGTACACATTTATTTCTCACATGTCTGGAATCTGGGAGTCCAAGATCAAGGTGCCAGTCAAGGTGTAAGGACACTCTTCCTGGTTAGCAGAAGGCTGTCTTCTCCTTAGTTCCTCACACTGTAAAGAGCAGAGAGCGAGAGCAAACTCTTGCATCTCTCCTATAGGGGCACTAATCATGTTCATGAGAGCTCCGCCCTTATTGTCTAATTATCTCCCAAATGCTCACTTCCTAATACTATCACGTTTCAACATGTGACTTTATGAGGGACACAAACTTTTAGTTCAAAACACCAAGATGATGTAATGAATTGAGCTCTAGTGCCAGAATTCAAATTGGAAACTATTTCCAGATCTAGTGCTCTTCCTAAGACATTAAGTTTACCTTCCAAAAATACTACTTCTTTTCCCTTTATTTTTTTCTTTAAAAAATTAGACTATTAATCCATAGCTAATCTAAATAAACCTAGATCAGCAAATTAACTTTTGAATTGAACTAGAGTCACTTGGTTGGGTAAAACTCCCACAAGTAATTAATACTTTCCGACCTTTGAATGAAAGAATCTTTGACCATGGTTGAGAATTACCTTCCTATTGCATTCACTTTGGAACTCATGACCTAGAGCTGCCACTGTGGAAATCAACCAAAGGACAAATCAGTGTCTGCTTTTTGAAGTGGCAGGTCTTGTGGCTCCAACTGGACCGCATATTTGAAACTGTGCTGCTTCCTTTGATGATGCCACGTTGGCAATCTTGCCACTCCCTCTTTGTTTTTGAGCATCAGCTGTTCTGGTAGCTTAACACTGAGGTAGCATGCAAGACCCTCAAAGTGAAATGCTTACTCTGTATATCATGTCATCCCAGATATAATCTCCAAATGGGGTGAAAATCTACCCATGTGATTTGACAAAAACAAAAAGAGAGAAACTTAAGTTTGTTGATTTTCCCCCTTTGTAATAAACTGAGCAGACAGAATATCCGATTATAGTTCTAATTCAAGTCCTTCCACTCCCCAAATTTAAAATCCTGTCTCTTTCCTTTCCTGTATTTTTGCTTGAGCGTTTTCACATCTACAGTAGAGTAATACTTGCCATAAGTAATATATTGGAGATTTTTAAGAGTGCAAATTAGATGACAAATATAAAAATAACTTAAACTGAAAGTATTATGCTCTTCAGCTAAATGTCACCATAAGGAACCAAGGTTTCAACCAGAAGTAGGCATGGTAAATTTATTTTACAGCTAGATTGTACTCTATCGTAGTACCTTAGCACAGTGCAGTACTAAAACTACAGCAGCAGTAGAAGTAGTATCAGTGGTACCATGGAACTGGTGACCACAGCACCTAACATTTATTGTTTGCCATTACCACTATTTATTAAGTATCGCTAATTGGTTACCCTGACTCTGCCACTTAATAGCAGGGTCACTTTGGGCAATTTGCATCATTTCTCTAAGCCTAAATTGGGCAATTTGCATCATTTCTCTAAGCCTAAGCCTATAAAATAAGCGTAATAATAACACCCACTGTGTGAAGTTGACTTAATGATTTAATTAATACATGTAAATAGTTAGAACTGTTCTGGCACATTGGAGGTATTCAATTCATTGCAATTAATTAATTATTTAATAGAGTGAAACAGCATCTCTACTAAGTAATTTGTCTAAAATGTGTCATCATCACAATGATTTCTTCGATGCACATTATCCTATTTTTTAAAATGAAATTGTTAAAAAAAATCAGCGACTAAGTGGAGGAACTGGGATTTAAATCCAGATATGTCTGAGCACAGAATATGAGGGCTAAACCCTTGAACTCTTTTGGCTGCATGGGCCATAAGAGTCATTCTTCCTGACTCTACATCCACAAGACATAAGAGGAACTATTGAAATCTAGGGTGACTGATCCCTGTTGATTTCTGTATGTATCATCATTAGTGATTTGTATACATCTGAAGTGCAAGCTGTGGACAATAAAATGAAGAAACACATTCTTTGTTGTTGTTGACTGTCTCCTAACTGAATGCTTCTGCAGCTGACCCATTGTTAATTTAAAGATCTGCTTGGCCAAAGGCACTCTGAGACATCAGCTATCATTTAGAATAAGTGTCATGCCAGAGGGCATATTTCTACATGAATTCCCTCAATGGCTAGTGTATGTAGTCCTCATTCTGCTTTTTAGGCTCTTGCAGAATAAGAGCTTTTATTATTATTATTATTATTATTATTATTAAAAAATATTATACAGTGTGCTGTTTTCTCCCATGGTTGGAAAAAAAGAAGTGATTTCAATTGTTGGCTTTGTAAGCTATAATCATGTAATTGGAAACAGCCGTGCATACAAGAAATATAATTCAAAGCAGTTTAATTAATACATCTTCATTGACAACTTCCACTCATAATACCGATATTATTACATAATTCTATAATCAAAATGGGAAGTCCTGAACGCTGGCTGTTTCTAGATTATCTGCTCAACTTTTAATTTCTTTAAAAAAAACCTGAAAACGATATTTTGAGGGTAGCTTCATTTGATGGCTTCACTCTTTTCTTTCTGCATTCTCTCTCCTCGAAGCTACAGGGCAATAAAATCAAGCTTCAGAGTTTGGTTTAATAGTGTAGTGGATGCTGTTTATGCCTCCAATCTCCCTTTTGGGTCTGAGGTGTTCATTCTCCCAACTGCCATGTTGGTGCCTCCCTTGAAACTGCCCTGAGTTGAAGAGAATAGCCTTCCAATAGGTCGTCTGTGTCCAATAACTGGTCAATGGTAGGGGCATAAAAATTTGCCTTAAGGTGGGCCAATTCCGAAGGACCATAGCAACTGTGGGTGGCTGAAACCTTTGTTGCAACTGTATCACAACCCAAGTGCCCCCTCTTCCCAATACCACTCCCTTTACTCCCCCAAAGTTGTACACTCTGAGGATACTTCCTAATAAACTCCCAGCTGGAAAATGCCATCTCAGAATTTGTTTCTTAGGAAACCTATCCTAAGATGTTTTGAGACTTATTTTTACTTTATATTATCTTTTAAGCCCTCAATTTTTGATGCATTTCCTTTTTTTTTTTTTTTTTTTTGAGTCCCTAATACTGGCCCATTCTTCATTTACTATTTGTTTCTTGACTCTACTTTAAAATATGACTTAGATTCTTTTGAATTCATGTTGCTGATAAATGTTACTGTTTGAGGTAGAAAGCCCCTGTTCTGACTCCACTCTATGAGTTTGTGTCAAACCTAGAAAGCCTTTTACTTAATGAAGCAGCTTCGTTCCATCTACATTTCAGTACTCACGCACCCACACAATGTCTTATGGGGCAGGGGTTAAAACATGATTCATTAAGTTAATCTAATTGCCTGAAACTTCGAGCAAATTTAATTTTAGAAGATAAAATTTTTATTGTTGGAAAACAATACAGTGACAAAATAGCAGTTAACTTTTATTAGGCACTTACTGTATTCTAGGTGTTGGTAACTACCTCGCCTGTCTTAATTTACTTTTCATACCTACCCAAAAAAGTGTGTTTCATTACTTTTTTCATTTTACACATAAAGGATATCTAGAAAGATGTCCTTAATTGCCATAGTTCCTCTGAAGAAAAAGACTATTCAAGATACTTTAAGTTTTTTAAAAATAGAAATAACTTAGACATGGTAGCAACAGATTTCTTTTGTAAGACATTTGTTTCAAAATGCTGTTGAACTATTTTAAATTCTGTAAAGAAACATGATTAGCATATACTTCTCTGCAAAAAGTTCACAATATTGAAAACATATGCTTCTGAATGAACATTTGTCAAGAAAGCCTTAGTGTTTTTGAACTTTCACAATGCAAATATTTTTAATAGGTAACAATATATCTGCATCATAAACTTTGCCATTAGCTAATACTACAGTTCAAGTTCAAGTATGATTTCTAATCAACTCTTCAAAGTTAGAATGTTTATTTGAATACTTGAGAGATTACTATCATGAAACCCTTGACAACTCCAGTTCTCAATTTTAATAGTCTCACATAAAAAAAAATTGTTTTACTTCTAAAAAAAGACAGAATTTTCATATATTGTTTGTTCTTTTTTATTTTAATTCAAGCACTTATATTAATCTTTATACCCTCAGACTTAATAAAGTACTATGAGCATATTTATTGACTTTAGGTTGGATTTATAAGGAAGTTGAAAAAATATAATGAAAATAAATTTATCATTAATACTTAAGGGTCAAGAGAAAAAGAGGCATCAAATTGAATGCAAAACAGAATTCCTCATGCTAATATTTTAACCATGGCAAATTTTCAGTCCAAGAAAATTTTATTCACTCTCAGAAATAACACTTTATTCAGTAGTGCCTTGAAGGGTTCTGATTTAGATATTATAATCAACATCTCATCTCTAACGAGAGTAGCAGAAAGTCATATCTTAAACGCCTTAAATGCCTTCTGATGATGACAAAATTAGCTAATATTGCATTCCATTTTACTTCAATGCTTCTAAATACGTTTTTAATCTATACTTTGATGGTGTGTAGCCATGGCAATCATATATTGAGAATTTCTTGATGCAATTCTGACTTCAGATATTCTTCCCCTTTGTTTTAGTATTAGTGAGACCACATGTTTCACTAGACTTGTACATGAAGTAATACTGCTCATCACCATTGACAAAGGTGTGGAATAATTTACAAGACTAAAGTCACATTCCATAGTTCCAAAAATGTGTACACTAAACAGCATGTGGCAAAGCCTAATTTCCACAGACTATAATATGTGAGTACGTTTTTACACAAAAGCATTAAGAAGGTTAGAAGGAGCTAAACAATAAATTCACTGCTGTTGCTCAGCCATAGGTACGTGTGTATAGACTTGAATTCAAGTGATACCACTGAAAAAAATGTAAAATTATCCTGTTATACATTGTGTCTGAAATAAGAGTGTGTCCATGATTTGAGAGAAATGTGAATGAAGCTATTGTTTATTTATAGATAGTATTTGTATCCTTGTTATATGTATTAGCTTTGAGAGCATCAAATGTAACAATTGAGACCAGATGGGTCAGTTAGATGTTTAAATAGCATGCATCGTTATTCTGCTCTACATATTGTGGGATATTATTGGTTGAATTGTGGTTCCCCCAAAATTTGTGTGTTGAAAATCTAACCCCCAGTACTTTGTGACCTTTTTTGAAGATAGAGTCTTTATAGAGATAATCAAGTTTAAATGAGGTTATTAGAATAGACTCTAATCCAATATGACTAATGTCCTTAAAAAGAGGGAAAATTTAGATACAGAAACATGTATATGGAGAGAATGCCATGTAAACATGAAAAGAGCCACCTACAAGCTGAGTAGTGAGGCCTGAAACAAATCCTTGCTCATAGCCTTCTGGGGGAACCAACATTGCCAGTACCTTCATTTTAGACTTCTAGCTTCCAGAACTGTGAGATAATAAATTTCTGTTGTTAAGCCACCCAGTTTGTGGTACTTTGTTTTGGCAGCCCTAGAAAACTAATATAGATTTTGGTACTGGGGAACAAGGTACTGCCGTAAGAAATACCTGAAAATGTGGAAGTGAATTTCAGATTGGGTAATGAGTAGAGGGTAATCTGAGTGCTTGATAGAAAAGGCTTAGATTGACTTGAAGAAACTTGATGCTAGAAGTATGGACATTAAAGGTAATTCTGATGAGAGCTCAGAAAGAGGAGAGCTATAGAGAAAACTTCCTCATCTTAGAGAATACACATATTGTCGTAATCTGAATGGCAAAGTGCTTCTGTGAAGATCTCATGTGGAAATGAGGAATATCTTATTGGAAACTGGAGAAAAGTCTATTCTTGCTATAAAATGGCAGAGCTTGGCCGATTTGTGTTCCAGTGTTTTGTAGAATGTAGAATTTGTAAGCAATGACCTTGAATAACTGATCTAAGGATATTTCTAAGCAGTGTCGAAATTGTGGCCTGATTTGTCTTTGCTGTTTGTAGCAAAATGTGAGAGGACGGATTTGTGGAAGAGGAAATTGGTAAGCTAAAGGGAACCAAAACTTGAAGGTTTGTAAAATTCTCAGCCTATCCAGATAGTATACTCTTTTTCCCATGAGATAGCTGATGAGATAAAAGACAAAGTATGGTGGGTCAGGCAAGGTACTTTAGAAGTCAGCCTTGAACCTAAGTGCATTGTCTTGGCTGGAACATAGTTATATGGTACCAACCGAATAAAAAGAAAGACTGGACAATATCATCTTCCAGCGAACTCTGGAAAAATGAATTGGACTTTCTGAGATAGTGAACTGCTGACTTTCTCCAACCAAATTGATTCTGAGAGCAGGGGTCAAACAAATGCTGGTCTGCAGGCCAAATTCATCTCAAAGCCCTTGCTGTTCACCCATGAACTAAGAATGTTGTTGTTGTTTTACATTTTTAAAGTGTTCTGAAAACAAATGACAAAAAAATAACAAAGAAGATAATGACTGTTAAGATGATAAGGATGGAGAACAAAGAGAATGAGAAGGAGGGGAAAATATGTGTCAGGAACTATATGGGCCACGAAGCCCAAAATATTTATTATCTGGCCCTTTACAGAAAAAGATTGTAGATCCCTGTTCTGATGTGTCCTCCCACAGCTCACCTGAACAGAAAAATAACTGTTGGAATTACATTCCTATTCATAATCATTGGCATGAGACTTAGTGTATCTGCCACATATTAACTATATTAATATCAGATAAAATATACTTTCAGATAAATATGTAAATATTATAACAAATAATCTAAACACCTCAATCAGCTTGATGTTGTGGACCTATATAGCATTCTCAAGCTCTCAAGTTCCCTTGGGACATTAACAGAAAAAAAGAGGTTTTTCCCAGTTATCTATTGCTACATATTAAATCACTCCAACTTCAGTGTCTTAAAACAACAGTCATTTATTATTGTCTCTCATAGTTCTAAAGGTTGACTGGGCGTAGCTAGGTGGTTCTCGCAGGTTATCTCAAGTAGCTGCAGTCAGATTGGAGCTGGGACTGGAATTATATAAGGCTTTTTCACCCATGTTTCTGGCACCTGAACTGGGAAGACTTGACAGCAGAGAGCGGGAACAACTGAGGCTTCATAGGCCTCTCTATCTCCAAGCAATACTACCAAGTTGTGTTTCCAGCACGGAGACTCAGAGTAGCTGTATTCATCACTTGATAGCTCAAAATCCAAAGGCTGTGTCCAGAGAGACAGAGGGATTCAGGAGCTCTATTGATGTTTTATGACCTAATCTTAGAAGTCACAAAACATGTACCTTCCACAATCTATTCTCCAAAATAACCTACCTAGGTGAACTTATGAGTGGAGAGTCAAGGAATGTGTACACATATTATAAAACCACCGCAGTGTTCTAGGCCATCAAGTCTAAGTAAAAGAGAAAATAGTGGTATGTATGGACAAGAAGATAATATCATAAAGGTGTCTATTTTACAAAATTAATCATACAGATTTAATGAAATTCTAATCAAACTATCAATATGGTCTTATGATAATACTTGATAAAATGGTTCTAAAATAGAGAAGTAAAGTTAAAATAATAGAAGAATTCTTCTAAAGAGGACATGGGACTGGTCATAATCTAGTAAGGCTTTGCTATAATTTGGTAAGATTCTGGATTATTTTGTGATGAATTGTAATTATTTTGCAATGATAAGCCATTGGTGTGTTTTGAGAAGCCATCTGATCATTCTGGCTGTTTTCTGGAGGAGACAAGAATAGAGAACAAAGAACCATCTGAAAGTCCTAAAAATAGATGAGGGTGAATTGCAGAGGCAGTGGTGCTTACTGGTCAAATCTAACATGATTTTCAAGAGGAGCTGACAGAATTTAGTGATGAATTGTATATGAGAGGAGGGAAACAGAGGAAGCAAGAATAAATTGCCAGTTTGGGTCTTGAGCAACTGGGTGAGTAATGATATCGTTTTTTGAAACAGGAGGTATGGAGGGGGATTGAATTTGGGGAAGGACAGATAGTTCTGTTTGGGCCATAGTGAGATTGCTAGCAGAGAAGAAATTAGGCAGTCGGATATATGAGTGTGAAACTTAGGGGACTGGAGGGACATAAAGATTTAAGTTTGAGAGTCAACAGGAAATAGATAATTAACAACATACAACCAGATGATAATTTTTAGAGGAATTAGCAATAGAGAAGGGTAAAGCCAAAGTCAGAACCTGAGCAGGCCCCTAATTTAGAAGTCTGCTAGCCATCATCAGCTTTTCCAGGAAGGACCTTCCTTTCCATCACTTTCTTTGTTTCCTATGAATTTAGGAGGAGTTATCAATGGTATTAATAAAAATCCAGGACACTCCTGCACCCTGTTTATAAGTCGGCTGTCTTAGAACTGCATAGACAGCCTCATTCTTGCACTGCCTGCCACCCCATAAATTGTGTGTATGTAGTAGGGTTTGTCTCTAGTGAAACTGAGAGAAGCAAAAAATGGTAAGTAACCAAATTATTAAAAATCCAACACTTAAAGCCTAACAGCCAATGTTGTCTAACTCCCTGTGAGTTTCCATCAAAAGAATTTTACCACAAGGATAGTCCAATCTATAAAGTTTTGTTAGAAGTGAGTATGAATATTATTTTGGTTATGTCAAAAGATTTTCCTAAAAATTGAATCTTCATCCAACTTTAACTTTCTCTCTTGGGGAAAAATAATCAGAAAAGCCCAGATCCATTCTCAACTTAATTTATAATTTCATTATACTTGACACAGTTTTAAATGGGATGATTTGTGCTCTTAATTAGCTATATCTGAAATATTCTTCTGTCGCCAAAATGATTCCTAGAATATTTTACTTTAGTATACTTTTAAATAGGACCAGATTGTTAAATGTATAAAGTTCTTAGCAAATGAATTAATGTCATTAAAATAAATATGTGTACACTTTAATTGCATTAACTAATTTCCTTTAAACATGTTTTAGAAAAGAATTATATTCATATTTTTCTGCAACCCCCAATTTTTCTCCGACTTTTCTCTCAGGCATCCTCATGTATAACAAGATCTGCCCAAAATTATCTTAAGACCGTGGCAAAGCTACTTCTTTTATTCCTATGAGCATTCTTTAAATTACTCAACAATCTTGATGCAGATTTTTATGTTTTTCACTATCTCTTCTGCAGAGATTTTTATGTTTCTCACTATCTCTTCTAATAACGTATCATTAGTTCTGTGCCGTTGGATAAGCCTCTTATTTGAGAGAGCATCAGGTTTCTGTACATTTATAAATTATATACATTTGGAAACAACAGCATCTGCTTTTTCAGTCCTATCTTTGTTATACGGAGAGCTTCAGAATGGTGGAAAGAGACCCTCTCTCCAACACACACACACACACACACACACACACACACTCTCTCTCTCTCTCTCTCTCTCTCTCTCTCTGTCTCTCTCTCTCTCTCAGATTGGATTGTTTGGTATTTCTTTTTCTCTTTTCTTTCCTTTTTTCTTTTGCAACTGTTTGAGTGTTTTATTTAGAGACAGGCATAGTTCATAAAGTTTAAAAGAAAAAATAGAGTTGCATTATAACATATATGGTACATTTATATTACTTTGGTTATAAGTTGGGTATTTTTCCTTTTTTCCCCTCTCTTTTTTAATCAAATTTATTAGGGTGACATTAATTAATAAAATTATGTAGGCTTCAAGTACAGTTCAGTAATACACCATATGTATGTTGCATTGTGTTCCCAAAGTCAGAACTCTTTCTGTCACCATATATTTGACCCCCTTTATCCTTATTTACACCTCTCTCTCTTTCCCTCTGTTAACCTCTAAACTGTTGGTGGTTTCTATAAGTTTTTGTTTGTTTCTATATCTCTTGTTTGCTTATTGCTTTCAGTTGTATGTCCTATATATGAGTGAAATCATATGATTCTCAACTTCTGTTTGAATTATTTTGCTTAGCATGATAATCTCAAGATCCATCCATATAGTTGCAAATTACAGTATTCATTTTTTCTATGGCTGAGTAATATTCCATTGTATATATGTACCACATCTTCTTTATCTAATCATCATTGGAAGAGCATTTTAATTTTTTCCACGTCTTGGCCACCAGGAATAATGCTGCTGTGAACATTGGGGTGCATATATCTTTACAGAAAAATGTTTTAAAATTTTAGGGATAGATACCCAAAAGAAGGATTGCTGGGTCATATGGTAATTCTATTCTTAATTTTTTAAGTAATCTACATATTGTTTTCCATAGTGGCTGTACCGATTTACATTCCCACCAGCAGTGTATGAGGGTTCCTTTCCCCCCACAACCTCTCCAACACTTGTTATTACTTCCCTTGTTGATGATAGACATTCTAACAGATGTTAGGTGGTATCAGAATGTGGTTTTGATTTGCATTTCCCTAATAGCTAGTGAGCTTGAGCATTTTTTTTCATATATCTGTTGGCCATTTGTATGCCTTTTTAGGAGAAATGTCTGTTCACGTTCTCTGCCCTTTTTTTAATTGGATTGTTTGTTTTTGTTGTTGTTGAGTTGTATGAATTCTTTATTTATTTTGGAGATTAGCCCCTTATTGGTGGAGTTGTTTGCAAATATTTTCTCCCATTAAGTTGGTATTTTTTAATAAATCAGAAATTTAGAAGAAGTGTGGGATCTCCTAGAGTAGGCGCACATTCGACATACTTAATGTTAGTTTCCTTTGTTCCCACTTTCTCACCCAGAGAGCTCCCAATGAGCCTGATAACAAGATGTCATTGTAACTGATGTTCAGTTTCTTGTCATTCCATAGTCCTTTTGCACTTGGACTTTTACCATTACCCAGGAAGCAATTATACGATAATACATTCCTATTGTAGGACATGTATAGAGTTCCTCTTAGTTATCAAACCACATTCAACATCAGTTCAGCTATGTCTTGTAAAAGGAAGAGCAAACCAGTATTCATTCGTCCCCCAGATGTAGCTCTACTTTCAAATTTATGGTGAGCCAGAAAGCTCCTTTCCTGGAAAGAAAATTTAGGTCATAAAGTATATATTTGTCGCTTATTTAGTTTTTAAACAATATCGTTTAAATCCCCAATTCAGGGAAGTTGGTTCAATATTTGGGTAAATGAATGCTATGAATAATGAATAGTGTAGCAGATTACACAAAGATTAATGTGAAGTGAGATTATTGAGACAGTTTCCTAATCATTATAATTATTGCTGGAAATTATTGTTAGATTCTACAAAAACTTGAAACTAAGGGTTAGTACAGTTATTCCTACCATTTGCAACCTAAAACCTCCAGTTCTGGTAACGTAGCTGAACTTAAGGTTTGTTCTTCATGATACATTCTCTATACTTAGTGAAAAATATAATAAAAGGTTCATAGTTATGTTTGTAGCAGTAAGCTAGGACCACGCTACACTTTATGTTTACTGTGAACAGGTAATGGCTAAATAAATGACTGATTTTAACAGAAATGTAAATGAGTTTATATACATATCTAATTAGTATGCTTGGCTAGACCAAAGACTTCCCAGTTTATCACAGTCACAGCTCCAAAAAACGAAGTCATTTAATTGGTGCATGTTCTTTATTTTTCTTTTGAAAAGAGTCTTATGAAGACTTTAAAAAATGTAAAGTGAAAGAGATCATTTTATTTATCATGAGGTCAAAAGTATTCAAGAATTTCACGATATATTCTAAAGAGAAATAGTGGTGTGAATAAGTTCATTAGTTATTATTAAGTGCGGTTATTATTTTTTACTTATAAAACTTAATAGTGTTCTAAAATTATTATTTTCCTGATCCTGAGGTGCAAAATATTCAAGGATTTCAGGATATCACCTAAGAAGTGGCATCGGCATGAGTAGAATCAGTATTTTTGTTTTTAATTTTTTTTATAAAAAACATTAATATTCTAAAATACAGTTCAATAATACATCATATGTATGTTGCATTGTGTTCCCAAAGTCAGAACTAAAGCATATTTAGTGTAATGTTATTCAACAACAACAACAAAACAGTGGAAATGAAAGGTGTACAGCTGAATCTCCCAGAGAAAACACTGCACATGAATTAGTGCGTTGTCAATCTTGGAAGTTAAGCGGAGTCAGGCCTGGTTAGTACTTGGATGGGAGATCACCTAGGAAGACCAGGTGCTGTAGGAGTAAAAAATAAAAAAAAATAAGGAATCGTAAGCTGACAAGGTCCTTGCAATCTGTGAGGTCAACCAAGGGTTGCCTCGCCTAAAAAAAAAAAATAGTGCGTCATCCAGAAGTTTTCTTTTCTTTCTCTGAGTTGGTCTACCTGTCTCTTCCTGTTGCTCTCCCTTTACCTGACTCTCTGCCATATTCCACTCTGATGTCCATCGGTCTGTCTCTCTGCATATGTCTTATTTACCTGACTGCCTCTCTCTCTCTCATTGCCCCTCTCGCTCTCCCTTCCTTAAATGTGTGTGTGTTTGCGTGTGCATGCATAATATCAGTATATAAGATGTATATTTAGCAGCTTTCATTTTCCATGTAACAGTATTTCATGGACATATTTAAAATATTATTTATATATAAATCTTCATTAGAGATTGAACAAATATCAACTACTTTAGAGAAAAATACCCTCACTGCAGCATATACATATATAGGAAGTGGTAGAGAACAGATGAGCACCTACACATCACAGAGCCTTATCAAATGCAGACATTTTCCATAGTTCTTTCAGACAATGGTAGTAATCAAATAAAAATATGTAGTTGACAGTTTCTGAATATCCCAACCTGATATGCATAGCATTGCTTTCACTGTAGTTTTAATAAACATATTCCTGATCATTAGTGAAATCAGGCATCTTCTAACATATGCTATTATTTAGTTTTCATCTTCCATGAATTTCCTCTTTATACGACGGAAGTAATCATTAGTCTCAAATAAATTAAATTCATCCTTAATTAAAATTAATTTAGGATCTTAGGCCAAAGACTTCAAAAGAGAAAGAGAAATGCTGGGCTGCTGACAGGATAGCTTGAAAATTTACAATTCAGGACTAGCCTTCAGCAACGTGTTATACAGATGAGGAGACTGAAGAATAGTCAAAGGGACACAGCCAAAGAACACAGATATTAAACAGGTTGTGTTAGAGGGTCTTTCCCTGTCATATATACACATATTATGGATCTTATAAAACATTGCCTTGGCTAGTTTCTGTCTTTTTTTCTTCTCTCGCTCTCACTTTCTGTCTCACAAGAAATTTCGTTGTGACCTGCTGACTTCTAAAAACAGAACAAACAACAAAAAGTATATATGATAGTTTATTGTTTTATATGTCCTAAACTCAAGACTGTCTGTTGTGGATAATTGTATTTACCCATTCACATTTATTATAGGTAGTTGATTTTACTTACCAAACAGTAATCACCGATATTTAACCCAATGATTGTATTTCACCAGTCTGTTATAATTAACTCACTGATTATAAAAGACTGGTCATATTACTTTGTTAGTACAATGCTTTTTTTTTTTTTTTTTTTTTTGCTTGATTCATTGTAAATATTCTTTTCCTGTGTGTGACTTATCGTTTCACTTTGATCATAGGGTCTTTCTTTGAATGAAATACTTTTATTTTAATTTAATGAAGTTTATCATATCTATTTATAGTTTATTTAGTGTTTGTGTGAGTGTGTCTCTATGTGTGTGTTAAGAAATTTTTTCTGTACCATACAGTCATACAAATATTCTCATATATATGCTTAATGATTATTAACGATTTAGTTTTCAGTGTAGGTGTTGAATATACTATGAAAAGGTTTTGGGTGATGGATAGGGTAAGACTCTAATCTTATTTTTTTATTCGATATATATAGTCACTTTCTCATAGTACCATTTACTGAATAATCCATCTTTCCCCCACAGACTTGTAACACCAACTTGTTAGATATTTGTGGTTCTTCTCTAGACTCCAGTACTATAGATTTCTGGATCCAACCTTTGTGCTATTTTTTTAATCTTTGCACAAAAACTATATACTTTATGTACTGTATATGTTATGGCTTCATAATAAATTTTGGCAGAACATTGGGCAAGAACTCACAACACAATATCCATTATTCTTAAAAATTTATATCAGTGTGATAGATGCTGTCCTGTGTATACTTTAGTTACAACCTGTCGTCTTCAGGAAAAACTCTGTTGAGATTTTTATTTGAATTATGTTTAATTGTTAGATTAATTTAGGGGAGAATTTTCATTACAATAGTGAATTCTCCCATTAATGAACTTAATGGTTAGTTGTTTAATTACTTTAAATCTTATTTTGTAATTTCTCAATAAAATCTTGCCCAAGTTTATATTTACTAATATTCTCTTAGTTTTGTATTACCAGAGAAAAATCTTTTTACCTATTTTTTAGTTAGCCGTTAGTATATAGTAATGCAGTTGTCTTTTATATTGATACTGTATACAATGACTCTGATTTACTTTAATTTGTACTAATATCTTTTGATTTCTATTTAGAAATGATATAATCTTCAAATAATGTTTTTTTTTCTTTTTTCTCCTTATCTTCTTACTTTTAATTTGCTTTCTATTATAGTAGGCTTTTTGTTAGTCTCCTGTTCAAAGTTCAATAAAAATGTTATTCTTACTTGATGAATAGATTTCTACAGTTTTTTTACCATTCATATGAACTTTGTTTTAGGTTTTTTATATTTTCAATATATTAAGGAAATACACATTTCTTCCCAGTTTGCTAAGATTTAATATGAATGCCTTTTTTAACTGAATTTTATTAACTTTTTTTTTGTATCTCTTGAAATGATCTATTGTATCTACGTTATTTGATTTTTCCTCTTCTTCTTTATCTTCTCAGAAATATCCTAATTTCAGCTTCATTGTTCTGATGTCTTTACATTTTAACTTTGTCTATGTATCTATAGTTTTATTACTATGCTTTTTGATGCATACCAAATTGTACCCACCCCACTTCTACTCAGAGTGTAGGTTTACTTCAATCATATGTTTTCCTAAAGTTCTGAAATAAAATAAACTTTTCAAATCTCACATTTTAAATTTCCTCTCTCTTCTTCCAGAACAATAGAATTCTTTAGGAACCTCTCAATCTCTCTTCCATGTGTCCCTAATTTCAGTCCTGCATAGTGGGCCATTTCTACTTTTTCTTCAGTTCATTCTATCCTTATTGTGTGCTATGTCGACATTGTTTTGTCTTTTATTTCCATTATTCTCTTCAGCATTTATAGGTTTTTGCTAGGGTCTATTTCATATCCTCTCTTTCTTGTTCTTTTGTAATTTCTAGTTCTGTTTTTTAAATCAATGTTTGTTACCTCTTTATTTCTCTGAAGATCTTGAATTTCATTGATTTTAAATTATTTTATATTAGTCTAATACTTTAAATTTTTTGAAAGATATGTCTGCTGACTTAATATTTGTGATTCTTTATATTGGTATGCTTTGATTCTTTTGTTGTTCTTGCAGGCTTATTTTGACTGAGACTCAATTCCACCTTCTCTCTTTCATTATCTCCTAGGAGTCTATCTAGGTCTCCCTCTGCCTCCCAACCCCCAGTCCTTTGAGGCAGTCTGCTGTTTAAGTCACAGTCATGGAGTTCCCACCCCTCTTTGACAACACATATATGATTTCTGTCACTCTTCCTGTTGTGTATCAACTCAGCTGGTGGCTGTGAAGCCGCCTGTGCTTCTCCATCCCCATGTTCTTTTCTATGTCACATAAGCCAAAGCAGCAGCAAATCTTAGACTTTGTCAGCAACTGTTCTGGGTCAGAGATTTGCCATTCCAGCCTCCGGTCTCAAGCCATAAGTCTGGCTCCAGCCCAACTATATGCGGGTCACTTTATTCCCTGTTACTTGACAAGAGCCAACAATCTCTGCCATGACAGCTTCTGCACCAGGAGCCCATGGGACCACGACTCTAGCTGTGCTTGCTGTCTTGCCCTGCAGTTCTAGGCTGCTCTGTGGAGATGTTTGTTGTGTTTTTCAACATTACAGTGCCTTTTCATACTTCTATATATTTTCCATGTAATTTCTATGATGTGTTTAATGCAGGGTAGAGTTGGGAAGCCCAAAATCTGAATTTATGAACTTTTCTGACTAAATATACAAATTAGTCAGAATTTATAAATTTTCATTGACTTCATTATTTTTCTATTGAGTTTATTTTGTTATCTTTTGTTGTTGTTTATGTATTTGAAGGAGCACTTTCTACATTATAAATAGTAAAACTTTCTTAGTCATGTGCGTTTTATTTTTCTGTATCTCATTTAATGAAAAGACATATGGCTCACTTTTTAAAAATGATTTCAATGATTTTTCGATTTAACTTTTACCTTTATGGTATCTTGGTTTCATTATATGCATAGAAAAACTTATCAGTAGCAGAAAAAGAAAAAGAAAATTATCTAAGCCTTTTCTGACTTGTTTGTTTATTTGTTTAACTATCTGATGCCTCTGAAATTTATTTTGATGAACGGAGTGACATAGGGTTTTAACTCTCCCCTCAAGGATTTAGGATATATTGACATTATTTATGAATAATTTACATTTCCCCCTCTTAATTAAATTGCCTTTTTCCCAATAATTTTACAAAAAATACTAGTTGTATTTCAGGCTTTATTACCTTCTCTTAACCTGTCCATTTGTGTCATTACCATGCTTTTTGATTCATATTTTATGATACATTTAAATATTTAGAAGAGCTACCACCCCTTTAATTTATTCTTTTCATCCTTTTTTATTGTTTTCTGATTAGTTCCACAGACTTGGTCTTTTAGGTTATACTTTTAGATTTAGATTAATAGTTTTCATGTTTTCCCTCCAAATATTTTTAGGAAATTAATGAAATCTCATTATATATACATATTGATTTATGAATATAAACTGAGTATTCTTATAAATAAAGATTATATATTCAAATGGTCCTTTATGTCTCTCATTCCATAAAGGTCCTGAACAATTCTTGAGAAGTTAAGTATTAATGATCTTTATCATTATGAGGATTTTACTTCTTATTTATATTTTAACAAGTCATTATTTGTGTATAAGAATACCATTGTTTTTATGTCTCATAGCCAACCTCAATTTTTTTTAATATTCAGACATTTTTTCATTTGCTATATTTAGTCCCCATAATCATTATATAAATTTCAAAATGACTATAAATATGCTTGCTGTTTTCCAAAATGTGTCACTCTTATTTTATTCTCTTTTCTAATTTTATTATCTAGTACCTTTAAAATACTGCTAAATCATGATGGTAATCATGAACAATCATAACTTCATTTCAGCTGTAATACAAATGTTTCTATATATCATAGTTAAGAATAAAGCAGACTATTGACCTTTGAAATTTATTATTAAATGCCTTTTTAATGCCTGCTGAGATGACTATATTATAAATTGTCCTAATATCACAAAATTCTTACAGTTTTTAATTAAACCTCAATTGGTTATGGTACATTGCTCTATTACTATATTACTAGATTCAGTATGCTATTAGGTTATTTTTGTTTGGCATTCAAAAATGAAATTGGCCTGTTTTTAACTTTTCTGTTAATTTTGACGGGGGTTAGTGTTTTGGAGAATATACCATTTAAAATATTATTTACATTGCCCTAAATAGGCACTGACTTAAGTTTTGAAAATGGCTTTATTCAGAATGGAAAGATATGCCGTTGAGACCCACTGATTTGATTTTACAGTGATGCAGTAATTCCCAATAAATATTGGATATGAGGAAAAAGGAAATTGCTGCGCAGGAAAACCTTATTTACTCAATTATTTATTCACTAAATATTTATTAAGATTTTTCTGTGTCCGAAGCACTGTTTTAGGATCTGGGAACAGAATAAAGTAATCTCTTCAGACAGGCAAAGTTTCTGCTTTCATGAAGCTTACATTCTAGTCAGGGACAAAGATAATGAACAAGTGAACTAATGTTACTATTTTAAAGTAATTGTATTTATGTAGGTGCTGTTAAGATAGAAAATATACCAGGTAGAGTGAACAAAGATGAAGAATGGTGGACATATCCATCCATGTTCAGGAGAGGCCTCCAGAGATGATATTTGAGTTAATATATACAAGACACAAAACTAAATTACTCAATTTTTTTTTTTTATGAATATAAAAAAAAACAAAGAGTGCCCTTAAAAGCATCTCTACTTGCAGGTTTTTGGCATATACAATAAATTTAAGTTCCTTTGGTGATAAATATAAGAAAAAAAAGAAAAAAAACACTATTTTTGCATATAGAACACAAAGAAATGTTTCTGGCATTTAGGTCAGAATCTGTGCATACAAAGAGCAGAATCCTTCAAAGTAATTCCCTTGGTGAAGTTTACACATATTTCAAAAATGCAGTTATAACTCAATATATTTAGGGACTCGTCACTGGATATTACTCCCATAGTTTTTGAGACACAAGAAGTTGTCTTACTATTTTGTATTCATTCGAGATTCGGACCACACTTGACAGCATTGCCAATACACCAAACTTGGCTCTGAATGAGTAATTTTAAATATTCATAAAAGCGAATGGTGGTGTGCCTGAACAATAGTAGTTTAGATAGTCATTCAGGCACTGTTGTGTAAAACAAGATACTCTTTACTTTTACCACTGGAGGTATCAAAAGAATGATTTTTTCAAAAGCTTCTAGAAATAGTGAAGTCCCTTCCCTAAAAATTAATAATAATAATAATAATAAATAAATAAATAAATAAATAAATAAATAACAGATTTTAGTGTCTTCCAAAGAAGAGCTGTGTTTTAGTATTCATTTTTCAATCCCTAGTGTCTGGAAAATACCTGGTATATTGTTTGATTCTCAGTTAATACGTATTTAATGAATGAAATATTTTTAATCCAATGTTTAATGACAACCAAAGAATTTGTTGAGAAGTTCCTGCACCCTGCAGAGTAAACTATGTTTAGATCACTGCTCAGTAATCTAATGAATAAATGTTTATTCAAATTGCAAATAAAGCAAGATAGGACCACATAGAGGAAGTTATGGTTGTTAAATATCTGTATTTTGTAACTGAATAATTGATGAATTCCTTTGTTAGAGGCTCTGTTGCAAGTGAATCAACCAGTATTTAAAGGATCTTTGTCAGACCCTGTTCTAGGATTTGTGGATACAATAGTGAATACAAAAGAGTCCTTGCCCTCAAGTAACTTCCTCATATTATATTTTCTTTCTTGCTTACTCTCTATGGCCACTTCTTTTATTAGTTTATTTTTCCCAACATCATTCTGTTTCTCTGCCTGATGTTATTGTATTTCTACCTTCAAAATTAGATAGGATGCTTCCAGGAGTCTGAATTGAAGCAAATAAACTACATAAATAATTGCAGAGATCTCATTTTCTTTCCAGCTAATGCTCAGAGTTCAGTCTTTAAGAGAGAGAAGCATTTTCAACAGAGCATACAGCAGTCCACGGTTTTCCTTTTGCTCCAGCCATTATATTTAGTATCAGAATCGGCACTGCAGATTTTGTGGACATGGGGAATGCTATTAAATGGACAATTTATGCAGATCCTCAGAGTGAAATGAACTTTGCAGATGACATCTGTCAAAAACTTGTGATGGGGGAGAGTCTGATAAATTTCCTCCTTGAGTAGGATGAAGGAAAAGGGACAATGGAACTGAGAATTATCTTCTAAAAAAGGTCACAGGGAAGCCATGACTCCATTAGTACCTGACTCTCTCTCATTTATGGTTTCCTGAGTCCTGCTCCCACATTTCTCACCAATGATAGGAGTTATCATTAGAGGTACCCTACCGTGAGAGGTAGCTGCTTCCTTGTGATACTTCTAATTTCTTCTCCTCTACTATACATGGATTTCAGAAATAATAAATCCTCTGTCTGTGAATAAATCTATGTGGGTGATGAGGATGTTAATGGAATAGTTCACCTGTCCTAAAACTAGCTTCCAAAAAATACGATCATCTTGAGCAATAGCATCATCGATCATTGAAACACCCTTCTATTTATTTATGTTTCTTTCTTTAAGCAAGCATTTGAGTGTCTGCCATGTGTGGGACATTGTGTTGATAGTTCAAAGATTCCCTTCAGATTGATTATTCATGAATTTGTTTTAAGGATTATTGATCCAAACTTGTATATGTATGTTTATGTACCTCTTAACCAAATGATATTGCTCTACTCTCCCCGCTTTATTCATGAATTGTAATATTCTGCAATCTATTTATTTTATTTGGTGTGAACAGGGAATGTTTTAAAATTTGTTTGCACATTTATTCTGGACATTTGCATATGAAGGCAATTTCTTTCAAATGAGCATTCACCAGTACATAAAACTACAATTTGAGACACATTCACATAGAGTATTTGGGAAAGACATCTGTTTTGAGGCTTTTGAAACTGTATTTGACATTGCAAGTGTGGCTTCCTTAAATTTATTTGCTAAAGGTAACGTGTAGTGAATAGAAGAGTGGGCTGAGTTGAAGGTGTGTGGTCATTTGATTTTCTGCCATCTAGGTGTCATCCATTAGTTTGCAAGCATCCTGAGGGGAGAGAAACTAAAAGGTATATATCCTCAGAACACATATATTGCTCATGAACATTTGTTGAATTGAATTGTATTGAAGAACAGGACTATATATTTCATTGGGTGCATCTCACTCACTAGCTATAAAATCAGAGTTGTCTTTGATGACCAGAGATATATTAGTTCATGGCCCTGCCCACGGTTGCTCCTTGTCTCCTAAATCCAGACCTTAAGTTAAAGTGATTCTGAAAATAATTATAAGTGGTCATTCATTTGCTTCCTAAGATAATGCATAACATATATTTATGTGTAGGAAATTTCCTAAACACAATTCATTTGATTCGTGCTTCGGTTTTCAGTACTTTGTTCTTTCCAGTTTTATCTGAGTTTCCTTGCTCGTGCTCTTTCCTCAGTGTCTTTGAGAAACCATGAAAACAAAGACAACCAAAACTTAATTTGGGCAGTTTGGAGGTAAAAATTTTTTCATACCGAGTACTAAGCCCAGTACAGATATAAGTCATTTCAGGTTTGGAGAGCACAGACATATTTCGACCTGATTTTTTTCTTTTTTATTCCTCTTGGTGAGATTATAAACATTCTTTTATATGATAAGTCATATTCTGGGAAAAGTCATTGGTTTATGCAAACAATCTTTCCAAAACAAAATTATGTCTTCCCAGTACCTAACATATTGTCCACAAAAAGGGGTCTGATTCCGGAAGCTCAAATATTAAACTCCTTGGGCTGAAATGCAAATTGGAATTTGAAAAAACGCAAAGCAATATAACTAAAGTTTTTCATACTAACAAAAGAAATTTTTAAATATAAAGAAAGCTCAATCTCAACATATTAACTAACTTATAACCATTTGGGTTGAATTCAAAGTCAGGTTAATTGCACTTTTGAATGCACATCTGATTATGAGAGATGCAAATTAGACTTTTGTATTGTTCTGACTTTTGTACCTGGGGAGTATTGTGCTTGGATGAAAGAACCTTCAGCTCGATTTTAAATTTTTTCAGAACTGTTCTGAAGCATCAGAATTGTTAGGTTTGTGTGTATGTTGTTCAATATGCAGGCAGGAAACAGCATGAAATGATTGCTTAATACTCTAATGTCTTTAAATTACAGTCTTTATAAAGCCGCTTCATTGAACCGGTAGATTTTTTTCATCATTTTATTAGATAAATTGGCTTACATTGAAAATGTATAGTATATTAAGTACACAGAGCTAAAATACTCAACTAGAGTTTATACAATGATTATGAATATCCCAATATCTAATTTAAACTGTTATCATTACGAATAAATCACTGAAATACCCAAACAACTCTTGTTTATTATTCAGATTGTTGTTTTTCTGTGCACTCATCACATTATTTATTCATTTAATAACCGGAACTTCTAAGCTCATGCATGTTTTTATGAACAATCATAAAATGTTGCTTTTGTAGTATACAGAGCCAAAATGTATTTCAAGGTTACTGCCTCTGAACAGCTAGTAGATCTTAATTACTAGTTGTGTGAAACAATGTCTTAGATATGCAAGATTTGGGGTTTTTTTTCCCCCACAGTTACCCTGTGTGTATTCAGTGATTCAGTCTTCTAGCCAAGTGGCTTATAGAAGGATGTAAATTAGTTTTTATGAGCATTACCAGGGAAGAAACTGATCTATCTTTGGAGAAGGTCTCTGTGAAGAATAAAGCCTGGATATGAGGAGAGTGTGCTATGGCAATTTGTGTTTATTACACTCAAATTATTTCATTGACTGTACATTTATTTGTACATTCAATTTTCATTGAATATGGACTAATCGTCTACTAATAGTCAAGTACTGTTGTGGTCTAATATATAATCATCCAAATCTCAAAACAACCCTGTGAGAACGATGTTATAATTTCCAACTAGATCACGTAGTTTATGATTAAAAGAATCTTCTGCTTTGAGGTCAAATACACATAGTTTCAACCCAGTTTTAACACTTTATACTCCTTATAATTTTGGAAATGGTAGTCAGCATCAATGAGCTGCAGATTCTTATGTGTAAAGGTAGAGAATGTTAAGATGTTCAAAGGATAACTTTAGATAAAATGTCCTAACAAATTTAGAGCATTTTGGAGAATCCGTCACACACAGGAGGTTATCAGTAAATGCTAGTTTCCTCTCCTCCTTCTCCTCACCCAGTGCGGGAATCCTAAACCAGATGTGTCTTGCCCCAAATCACACAACACAGGAGTAGCATGTCTCAGTGCTTTGTTCATCAAAATCAAATGCCTATCTAATTTAAGATCACTTGGCCTTTTATTTCAACATTTTAAATTTAAATATCCTGTGTCACTTTTATTCTTTTTTGAGATGATTGCAATGCCAATAAATTGGTAACTTGAAATGAAAATACATTTCTTAGGAATAGGGGAACTTCCTATCTACCTACTTATATCTATCCATTCTATCAGTAAGAAATAGTGTGAAATAAAATAATCCCACTTATTAATAGTGTACCATGTATTGCACTATTGATGCCATAATGCTTTCAAATCAATGAGATCCCTAATACTATAGAGTTTACATTCTCATTGGGAAGAAAGTTTGTGGTCAATAATAAACACACAAAAATGGTAGCACAAAATCATTTAAGATATATTCCTAAAGTGGAAATATAGCAAGCTAGGAATATGCATATATTAGGGACTTGATCTGGACTGAGTTAAGATTTCTTCAGGAAGGGAATTTTGAAGTGGCTTCTCAAAGACAGGTAAGAATTAAGTAGACAAATGTGTTGGATAGCAGCGGGGGAATGAGGCAGAGGTCAAGTAGCTATGAAGACCTAGAGACAGGGTAACGTATGGTTTGTTGGAAAAAAAATAAAAAGAGAACTGAAAGAATGCTGACATGGTTAAAGTTGAAAGAGCAAGAGTGGATAGATGTGTGATGAAGCTAGAGACATGAGCAGGACCAGAACTCAGAGCCCAAGGACCATGATGAGGACTTGAGTCTTTATCCTAAAAGTATTTCAAAAGCAACAGATAAAGAGTTTTAACTAGGAGGGTGACTTACCCCCAATTTTTTTTAAACTTTGTTTTTAAGTTTGTTATGTTCATTGTGTGAGGGGTTCAAGAAGATGAATGCAAGAAAACAAGTCTGGAGGTTGGTAAGGTGGGCTAGGCACTAAAAGGTAGTAGCTGGGAATAGGTGAGGAAAGTTTTGTTTACTCGTGGAGAAAAGTGAATGGATCTGAGAGATCTGTGGGATGTTCTAAGAAAAAACAAAAGAGCAATGTGTTTTGATTACCTTCTCTATCTAACTTCCAATTGCATTTCCTGTTGGAAATCATGATAAATGATTGCTCACTTGACTTATATACTTAGAATTATTAGAATGTTCACAATTATGTATATTACTGGAAATGTGCAAATAAATGTAAAAAGTGAGATGTATACACATAATAATAGAGCATGATAACATTGAAATATTTATCAGAATGATATGACATGAAAATGTGCAAATTATACTCAAGCGAATAAGTGAATAAATGATTTGTAAAAAGGTACTAGAAATATGAACCATACCCCATTTTTTAGCCCCTCTTTCCTCCCATACACACCTACATATATTGAAGGAAAAGAAAACTAGAAGCATAGGCCAACATTATGATGGTAGTTAACTGGGGAGTGGTTGGATAAAGATGGTTTTTGCATTGTAATTTTTTCCCTTTTGCATATCTTTCACATTTTAGACTTTGAGACACTGAGTTAATATTAC
Source organism: Pteropus alecto (assembly GCF_000325575.1). Taxonomy (NCBI): domain Eukaryota; kingdom Metazoa; phylum Chordata; class Mammalia; order Chiroptera; family Pteropodidae; genus Pteropus; species Pteropus alecto. The sequence continues at coordinate 9,348,963 of NW_006434825.1, forward strand.
CTTTAAAAAGATAAAGATAGAGGAGGTCAAATATGTAGTAACAGAAGATATGATTTTGGGTGGTGAACACACAGTTAAATATATAGGTGATGTATTATTGAATTGTTCACTTGAAACCTACATAATTTAATAACTAATGTCACCCCAATAAATTTAATTTTTAAAAGGCACATAGGTATGTAATATAATAAGTTCTTAGTTAATTATTTGGAAGCCTGTATAGCTAGGAAAAGAATAAAAGACATTTGGAATCTCCTTATGAAAGTCACGTTTCTCCATCAGGTATCTTTAAATACTACAGGCTAACATACTATTCCTCTTTAGACAGCTAGGAGATGATAAGATTGTATTTTCTAAAGTTCAAGTATTTGATAATGGAAATCAATTGGTTATTGCAGGGTGCTCATGAACAGATTTAGCTGTCACAGAGTCCAAAAAAGCAAATCAGAAATGAAATGTGAACATCAGAATTTTTCCAGTTCAGTTAATTATTGATAATACACAAGGTGATAGCAATACCTACAATTCATTTGGAAAACATTTAAAAACATTTAAAAACATTTAATACATCTGAATAATATATATAATTGTTTCCTATGTAATTAGATGTGTAATTATTGACAATTTTCAGGCAGCATTGACTTACACTTTGAATCTCCTACATTTTCATGGTTGAAAATACAAGTCTATCAATGCAAAATCATACCATTCATCTTTATTATTGTCAGTATTGTTCTATTATTTTGATGCATGAAGGTGCCTTGCCCCTGGCTAGTGTGGAAACCTCCATGCATGAATATCAGATCCCAGAGTTTCAATCTTCATTGAATAATAAAATTCTTACCCTTGAACTGATTTAATATCTACTTTACAAGCCCGAAAAGGATGATAGGAGAAGCCATTTTTCCGGTTATTCTGAACACCACTATATACACAAGCTCTAAATAAGTAAATAATTATTCATTATTTGTGTACAGTGTAGCATTTTATTATTTTCAAGGTATTCACTCATTCAGCATAATTAAAAAAAAAAAATACATGCAGTAACAATCGCCATGTTAGAGACTGGGGATGTGATGTGTTATCACAAGTTTTTCTCAATTGATATCCAAGGGAAAGACAGGGAAAGTGTTTGTTGCCCTTATTTTACAAATGAAGAAACACAAATCTAGAGAAATTTTCTGACCTGCCTAAGGACATACATAGAAATAAATAATCCTGATGCTTCGTGTTCTATGTCTTCTACTTCGTCTCCCATCTTAACTATATCTTGACTTAATGTATTACAGTTCATTAGCATTAGATAACCTTGCTCAACAGAGAACAGTAAAAAGATCAACTAAGACTTTAAAATTCAGAAAGATTGAAGTACTATTCTGTTATAAAACACTAACTTCTTAATAGTCACAAAAAAAACAGCCTCCATTTTTTTAGAACAATGAAGAATCATAGTGGTAATTAGGCAAAATACAGAAGTTTCAAAGGATAAATTCTATGGATGATATAATAGCAGTGCCTCAAAGAAAAACCTAGAATATGTGATGTTGGAGGCAGTTAACAGATTCTCAAGGTAAGAAGGTGAAAACTACTCTCTTACTGAATTTATTACATAGTTATAGAGAAATTGATTTGTATTCCTATGTCCACCAAGTCCATTATAGATAGTATACTTATCATCACCCGCCATATCTAATACAGCTCTGGCTATTTCAGAGGGATGTACAAATGTCTGCTGAATTCAAGCAAGAGTAAGAGCAAGTAAGGGAGAATGGATGGAGGAAAGAAAAATGATGATTCAAATAATGTTTTATCAATTTGGGAAATGAATGGAGACTAGTAGGTCCTAAAATACCCGCTTCCCCACTCCAGTTCATTCCTCTTTGCCATCTGAGCATACTCCTTCAGCATCTCAGATTTAAATGATGTGTGTCTTGGCTGCTGGAAACAGAAATAGACATTTCTTCCTGACCAATGATCCCCTGAAGGAAAGAGCACCCCTACAGCAACATTAGAATCTGGAAGATCTGGCGCTAACCTTAAACGTGATAAAAGTGGATAATTCAAAATTAAGAGTTGTCTATAAAAACATAAAGTTGTTGTAAGAAAAAAAAAGAAACCTCTTCATTGAATTTGAAAATCTACCATTGAACTGAAAATATGCTTCAATATGGAAAGAAATGTACAAAGTTTCTATCTAGGATTAGTACTAGAAAAAATAATAAAGGATCTTCTATTGGAAAAGGACCAGTTCAGAATTTGTCTTAGCCCAGCCCTTTGTACTCTAGGTATTTATGATTCAACTGCTTCTTCCTTGAGAGTCCTAGATTCCCAATTTATCATTCCTTAATTATGATTGTAGTATATAAAAGCACACACTCTGTGAAGATGTCTCAATCAATCATTTACTTTAGCACCTTTCTCTCTCCATTTCTCTCTTCCTTTATCTCTCTTGCTCTTTCTCCCCCTCTCTCTCCCTCTCTCTCATATATGAATGTATATGCATACACATACATTTATATACATGCATATGGAAAAATTAATATATGCAAACGTCTCTATTTTACAAATGATTACATAATCACACACACAGCTAATCAAGCATGATCATGTATAATGATGTAATGTGGATAATCATATATATGGATAACCATATATAGATATATATAGATTTAGACATAATTAAACATAATATAAATTAAATACTGTAAGTAAAATTATCCCTGTTTTATAAATGAAGAACAAAGGCTAAATTACTTAACATTTTAACGATGATCCAGTAACTAAGTTATTTAATGAACATGTTAAATAATTTCTCCTTAGTCACAATGGCAAAGCAAATGGCTGAGCCATAAGGTAAACTTAGACTTCTGCGTGCTAGATTTTAGAGCTGTGCCACTCTGCCTCTAAAAGGCACTGTATCCTGCTTATTGTTGATTTATCAGTGCCTACCACTGTCTGAAAATAATCGATACATAGGTGTTAAATGAATATTATTATGTGAATTTTTATATTCCATTGTCCAATTTCATGTGGCTGAACCTTAAAATTGTTTGTGAATTGGTTTAATATGGACTTCCACTGAAAATAAATTATTTAGAGATAACATGTTTAATTGGTTTCAATGCTTTTTCTAGATAAAGTGAAGGCATTTATGCACCAACAGTCTCTAGTAAAATCTAATATTTCAGTATTAAAATGCTATTTCCATGCTCTTTGTTAATAATTTACTTTCCACAATTTATTCCTGTTTGTATAGTAAATTTTCTTCAAAAATGTGTCTTTTATGAATTCAAAGACTACTTTCATTTCTATTGCAGAAGCTTTTTGTTAAGTCTCATGCTGTCCCTCATCTCCTTGCCCTCCCTACCTTGTTATTCATCCTTAATTAAGTGAATGGCTGTCCTATGCTTTGGAAGCCTGTAAGCAGAATGAGTGGAGTGGCCTGGCTTTCTCTCAGGTCACACTAGACCTCTATTATAATCTTTCCCCAGCTCCATATGCACAAAACCTAGTCCACTTCCTGGATATCTAGTTGTCATGTTTAAAATAGAGGTTTTCTAGGTCAAAGAAGCATCTTCTCTCAACTTTCTATGATTGATTGTCTGTGTATAAGGGACAATGTAAGTCTGCATGGAATAGTTTTCTGGCCCAGACAGTGCTCAAAAAACTACAACTACTATTGCATCATTCTTGGGAAAATCCTATCTCAGACCCGTCCTACCCTCTCCTTTACATTTCAGAAAGCAACAGGGATATGTGTGTAAAGTGGGTTTGTTTGTCATGGAAAGCAAATTCTTCAAGTTGGGCCATGGTTTCCTTTCTTCAGATTAGTACTTTATGTAAGTCTGTAGGTTCAGATGCACACTGGAGATGATACAGATCTTTTACCATTTTTTTTTCCCTAAGCTCTCTATTTAATCTCTTAGTGTTCCATTTTTGGTGACTAGAAAAAAAATCATTCTAGTGACTGGTGATATCTCTACCTTTCAGTCCTGGTGCAGTATACACTTGTTCATCTGTATTACACGAATATTTCAGTGGAAGGTGAGCAAAAATGGCTCAGTCATTATTAATTCTTTGTCCTAACCCGGAAGATCATATTGTTCTTTGTTCTGGACCATTATTTCCTTATGATGTTGTATGATAATTTTATGAATTTCTCTTCTCCTTGTATTCTCCTAAAAGTGGCAAACACGATTCTAATTTTTTTTTTTTTTTTTTGGTTCCCAGTGTATCATTACAAAAGTATGTTCAGTTCCTGAGTATTGGTTTCCTTATCCCTTATTCTCAGGTTTTGTTTGTTGGATTTTTGTCCTTTTGTTTAGCTCTGTTGAATGAGGAGAGATATATCTGGATAAATAATTTTTGCCTATAGACACAAGATGCAGATTCCCCCCTTTCTGCTTGCATTTGGGAATGGGGGAGAAAACTTCTGCCCCATTCTCTGACTGGCACTCTGAACTTATAGAGCACAAATTACTAGAGAACCAGAAAGATAAAGATTTAAAGTGTTTCCATATCCACCCCACCCTATAACAATTTATTCACAAGGATTACTTATTCTTTAGGCAATAAATAACCGCTAGTTTCACACAAGTCCTTTTATTTCTCTCCTAATATTGGTCAAATATTGAAAATCTGACAAAATGTAGAGAGAAGGTCTTTCTTTTTTTGCTTAATCTACATTATATTTACATTGAATAGAAAATCATCTCAGATTTAGGAATAAATTTCTCTCAATTTTTTTATGTAATGTTAAATTCTAGAGTTTCTTGCCTTTTTTTCCCTCAGAATTTTTTCAAGTATTGTTTTGAGAAGGTTAAAGAGATATTTTCAGTATCTTCTAGCAAGATTCACGTTAAACTGGTAGTCCCCAGAAATAGTTGTAAGTCCATAAAATATCTATCACCTAATAGAAAAAAAAAACATAAATTTCCTAACGGATTTTTTAAATTATCTAATATTTTGATAATGTAATTCAGGAGACTATTTTGTCCCTCAGTCATTCCCATTCTTTTTCTTTTAGCCAACATTTCATGCTATCTGATCTTCTCATCCAGAAATTAAAAGATAACTGATGTTAAAGAAAAAAAAGAACTTGCGAAGTTATTGAATTGTGTTGGTTTGACTAACAAGGCTTATATGTAATGCTGACATCTACCAAATATAAAATACTTGACCTTTGATTCTAGGAAGATGGAGGAGATATACTTTTCTCTATTTCTCTCATTAAGTATAACCAAAACCCTGGATATTATATGTAAAACAAATATAAAGAAGATTCTGAAGGGTGGAAAGAAGAAGGCAAACAGGCTAGGAAATTTAGGACTTAAGGAATAACATTATGATGAGTTCTTTAGGTTTTATTTTTGCCTCCTGTACCCCAAACATGGCGCTAAAGGTGCTAGTAACCTGGAAATGTCAATGCACAAACAAAAAAAAGAAAAGAAAAAAAGAAAACCCAACAGAAGCCAATTCCTTCTAGCCAATGGACCAGGAAAGGGACAACTTGACAGAAAACTTTTAGATAATTGCTCTACTACAGACACACAGACACACAGACACACACACACACACACACACACACACACACACACACACACACACACAAGTGGTTCTACCTTCACTCTCACCAGACTGAAAGGTGACCAAACACTTCTGTTGGGTTGATGACAGAGAAAGCTGAGAATATTGCCAGTATTTCCATCCCAGTCCAGCAATAACAACCTCCACCCCCATGGTGTCAGTGGAGACTGCATGGCAAGCTAACACTGCCACTCCCACCTGGCAGTAATGAGGCACCTCTCTCTCTCTATAGTGGTGGCACAGAGTAGGCCAAGTAGAGAGTCAGGGTGTTGACACTGTTCATGAGTGATGAGGCTACTGCCCTCCTCTCCTCCAGGTCATCTAGTCCAGGAAGAAGACGATAGTACAATACTAAAGATATACATATAAATATAACCCTGCTATGTCATATGCATTTTTATTAATGCAAATTTCACAATTTATAAATCTATTATTTATTAATTAGTTAATAATATTCCATCATGCCCAAGAAACAGGATTCATTTATCCATTTACCTGCTGGTGAAGTTTAGTTCATTTCAACTTTTTAAGCTTTACTTTTAAAAATAAGCTTGTGGTGAACATATCTGTGCACAAGTACCTATAACGTGTGCGTTTGTGTGTGTGTGTGTGCACACATGTGCGTGTGTATGTGTGTCTTAGGGATTTGGAACTAGGTTGCTGGGTTCTGTGTCCAGAAATGATAAGAAAGAAAAAAAGAGCAATATAGTGTTTAAATGGTATATCCTGACTAGAACATGATGAAATAATTTCCCTAATTTTAATTATAGGATTTTAGTCAGAGAGTTATAGTTAAGACACCTTAATTTTCAGTCAGTCACCGCAGGCCAGAAAATCTTTATTTAAATTAAATAGTAAAGTTTCCAGCAAATCTTCCCTTTTTTTTGTAGCAAATAGCAAGAATTCTTCTAGTTAAACTCCAAGCTTTCTCAGATACACATGTTAACTCAAATTCCCCACTAATGAAGAGGCTTATTGGCTCATATACATAGAAATGTGTTTAGAACATCTAGGCAACCATACCTACTATCACACAATATTTTTGCCAGACCTTAGAGAAAAAAAATCAAATTTTCAAATCCAAGATACAAGCAATACCAGCCATGCCAATTGTATTGTCAATTTATTTGTCGAATTTCCAAGAGAAATATCAGATCATTTAGAGTACAACTTTTTATCTAGCCTTGCGACGAACTTGGATTATGTGACATTAAAAACAAACACTTAAATGTTCTATATGCCTAAGATTATTTATTGAAGATGTTTAAGCCTAAGGACCACTTTTCCTGAGAACATTTAGAATGAACAAAGTAGAAAAAAATAGTTACCTATGGTCCCTTTGAAATTATTTAAGATTGAAAACACTGAAAGTTTTAAAACAGATGTGCACACACAGTTTATAAGCATGCATTTGGGGGACTGTGCAAGCTAGATTGCAATTATGAAAATGAAAGAACAAAATGCCAATTTCCAGGGGACATAAAGCAAGACAAATTGCAAAGGAAAATATGAATAACCAAGTCAGGCAGAAACTGGGGGAAAAGCAAGAGCCACTAGTTAATAATTATTTTGGGTACAATATTCCTCAATGACTATTTCATTTCTGCACAAGGTCAGAACTGCATAAATGGGCACCATTTGTATTTGGCCATCCACAAAATCAAGTAAAATGTTCTATAACAAAATTTTCAAGTGTTTGGAATTTCAAAGCTTTAAATTATTCATTTTTGTACTTATTTATTGTTATATATAGTTTAGCTCACGAAAGCTATCATGAATTAAATTCTCATTAAAACTCATTATTAGTGCTAATTCTGAATAAGTATTAAAGAAGAAAAGTTACGTAATAATTTGGAAAAAATTGGGAAGTATTTACACCAAAAATTTAGACTGAGAATTGATGTTTTACTTGAACACAGAGTAGGACTTTGAGTTTTTAAAAGCCAAAGTAATATAGGAAACATGGCAGATATATAGCTTTTGAAACTATTAGTAGGCATATGTGTAATTTGCTGTTTGGAACCTGGGACTCTGAAGAAATGTTATTAATAGTGAGATTCAAAACATTAGTGTTCTGATGAAATTAGAAATACATGTAAATCGATGACACAATGTGAAACTGGTTGTACTATTGGACTTCCAGTAGGTGTTAGATACTAAAATCTGCAGAAGTAACCTTGAAGAGATGAGGTAGCAGACAGAATTCCACAGAAGATACTTTTTAAAATGCAGAAACAAAAAAGCAAGGACAGCATGGAGATGAAGAGATTAGTCTTTGTTTTGTTATGTTATACCTTACGGTGCTTATCTGAAAATAAACTAATATCGTTGAGATAAGTTTAACAGAAAATATATTCATGGAGTTAGGTTTAGAGATATCAGTTCAGAAGATTCATGTCTGTGGATATTTTAAACCTCCTTGACCTATATATTATAGATTTCTAATATTTTCCATGTTCTTACCGTCATGTCAAAGACCTCAAATAAGGAGGGAAAAATCAGTAGATGAAAACAGTTTTAGCATTTTTTTTCTTATGAATTTAGAGGAAAGCTCACATTTTATTGTCAATACCCTTTAATTTACTGTAGATTGCAAACTGTTATATGATGTGCATTGTAAATGCAACGGAAAGGTCTGGACTTAGAGTTAATAAGGTAGAAAGATATAACCAACAAAAATACTGAGTCTGTAAAACAGATTTGATCTCCAACTTCTTAGATAAGCACAGATTCTAAATTAGGGTAGGAGAAGAACAGGAAGGCATGAATAGTAAAAGCCATTGGAATAGAGAGGCAAAAATTATTAATATCTAGGAGAATAAAATTAGAAAAAATTGGTTGTCCGGGACTGGTCATAAAGAAGTAACTTGAATTGGACTAGCCCTATCACTGGAATTAACTATATATACTGGACATAATTCAGTTTTAAAACAAACCTACCTGAACACATTACAGAATAAGCACTGCAGGCAAGACCTGAGGGGCTGAAATCCTGGAGAAAAGACAAAAACACAAACATAAGCTCCACGTTCACCCATCTTTTCCCTAAGGCTTTATGCCAACTCTCAGTAAAGATGAAGTAGAACCCAAAGAGAAAGCTCAGTGTTGCTGACTGAACAAAGAATAGGGTCCTGAGTTGCCAGATGAACTGGGATTAAAGGGCAAAATCCTAGAGAATTGGAAAGAGGTAAGTCAAAAAGTTATGTGTGTCATATTCTCTTGAAGAAATGGCCAGTCCCGAAGATCCCCAAGCACAAGACAAGGCCCAGAAACCCAGAATAAAACAGCATCTGGGAAGCTAAAGAACTGGGCTGAGATTTCCAGTCATGTTGCTGAGAAGATGAAGGCTGGAGTTAGACCCTGTTAATGTGAAAAGGATGAGGTGACGCAACCAACTCTAGGAGTTAGGGGGACACTGAAATAGATCAGCCTGAATACAGCCAAAGCCAACCCAGGATAGCATCAAAATAACCAACTGGCACTCTGCCTACCAGCTGGAAGAGAAATGTAGTGTTCTTTGGAGTAGATAACACCATTCAGTCTCTACACTTTTTAATTAAAAATATATAGCATTATGGGGGGAAAAAAACATAAGGCAGTTAAAAAAAACAGGATCAAATTATTAAATACAGATAATTCATATATTGAGATAATTAGAGTGATTTGAAATAAATAGTAAGTTCAAGATGCAATAGAAATGTAAATTTTATAGTCTCTCTCTCTCTATCTTTGTGTGTGTGTGTGTGTGTGTGTGTGTGTGTGTGTGTATTCAAAAAAATCTTTTATTGATCTTTTATTCAAAGCACAACAATCAAAGGATCATTTGATTTGCTATGTTAAAAAGAGACCAGGGGTAGAAGTGGAGAAGTGTAGGAGCAGAGAGGCATGTGTCTTGGTACTGGAGAAATCCGTGCAACTAAACAAGCTGGTTGGTACCACAATGGTGGCAGCAAAGGTGGGAAAAATTGTTTCGTTCTAGTTACTCTTTGAAACCAGAGCCAACAGGATTTCCTGCTGGGCAGTCTACGGGGTATGAGAGAAAAAAAAGGTGAGTCAAGAAGGAATTCTTTTGTCATTAGCATCTGAAAGAAGCTACCATCTACATCTGTCATTACCATCTACAACCAAGTTAAGAAACTCTGCAGGTAAAGCAAGTTCGAGGAAGGAAATCAAATGTTGTCTTTTGGGCATGTTATAATAAAAAATATTAAGTGAAATGGATGGTAAACTCAACCTATTTATCATTTGTTTCAACATAAAAAGATGAAATACATTGATTGCTCCTATTCTGCCTTTTTTAACCATTCCCCCGAGCAATATAGGAGGTGAATTTAATAGAATCAGTGATATTTACTACTTTTTGAGCATACATCTTGTTCATTTTCAAATGAGTAGTGCGGCCCCTTGCAATTATTTTTTTCTTTGCAACCTGTTCAAATATTTGGCAGGAAAATGGCCTTATCAGGTCATCACGAAGCCTTCACTATTGCTGAGCTAATAATACATTTTTGGAAAACTCTATTTAAACGTTGCAGATGAAAATCTATGCCTACACTCTATGTCACTCCCAAACACGTTGGAAAATGAGCCACAGGGGAAGCCCATATGTTAGAAAGGCATGCTTCATTTAGCTATTGCAACATGATGGCTGAAGGGTGCTATAGATGGAGTTGCTCAGAAAAGATTACATCTCTTCCCTTCTGGCAAAGAAAAAAAAAAAAAGCATAAAAAGGCTGTGCTAAGGGCTAAGAGCTTTATTGAAATTCTACAGAAGCCTTACAGAAACTGTGAGCTTCTGACTTGTTATCAGGTACCTGCATTTGGGCATCCTGACACTCTATAATTGAAATTCATTGCTCGACCTTTACTCTATAAAAATGGTATGCTGTCATTAGCACTGACTGCTTGCTATATTCTCCTGTCACTCCTTAGGCCAGCTTAAACCATCTCAGATAAAATAGCCTATTTCATGTCAGACCTCAGAGTTTGCCACTATTAAAGTGAAAAGCTAAAGCAATGTTTAGCAATGTGGTAAAGACTAATGCAGTAGGATTGTTACAGAAGCAAGTCTTTCTTTTTTAATTCTCTTAAAAATTAATGCTCTCATATAGTACCATCTCTATTACATTGTTCCTGACAGAATGAGAATTATTACTCTTTTAATTGCATTTTAATTTAACCTGCTAATGCCATACTGTCTACCTTATACTTTAAGAAGTATTTGAATGTTATTTCAGCAATAAGACAAGTTAATGGAAGAATTACAAGGTAATATTTCACACTCATGATGTGAAGAATTGAGGCAATTACATGGATAATTCAGCCCCCAAAAGGGGAGTGGTCATGTTGCCATTTTTTTTAATACTTAAGTAAGAGAGGAAAGCCTTGATTTAGGATATTTAACCCTTAGTTAATTCTGGAATGACTGTATTTGTCGCTTGCTGTCGAAGTTATAGTCAGATGGTCAGAGGAAAGTTTATTGTCTCAAGTGCTCATGTTATATAAGGGGATTTGCCTCATTAACCAAAGAAACAGGGGAATGTGGCTGTTGACAGCTAGAGCTGTTGGGCTGTCCCAAATCACCTGAGCACACAGAGCTAATGAGGATCAGCCTTCTCAAGGAGCTAAGAAACTAAATTAAAACCCCACGAAAAATGTTTCTGTTTCTTTCTCTCCCACTGTATAGTCTCGATTTTCCTTTAGATGATGTGGGGAAAAAAACAGCTTTTTTTGTTTGTTTTTGTTTTTATTTCAGTCACCACCATGAAATGATTTTTATGAAAGCAAAGGATAGTATTTAAGGGTGATGGAAACGGTTTTCTCAAATTGATGCTCTGTTCTGTTTCTGGTCACTCGTAAACTTAATGTGTGCATGACTGTTCGACATTCTCTTTTGTCCCTCTTTTCTTTTTTTAAGAATCCAATAATTGTGTGTGTGTGTGTGCGTGTTTGCATGCATGTGTGTGTTTAATTTCAATCACAAAATCTTGATGTAGTCAAGCAGCATGGGATTGAATACTAGAATGCCCAGCTTAATATCTTGACTTCATTACTAATGAACATGGTGATCTTCGTATACGTCCCTTCCCATATCTAGCACCAGAACCTTTACTCTAAATTTAATAATTTGTATTCGATGATCTTACAGGTGTTATTTGCTCTCTTGAGCTCTGATTCTCAGGGTCTCAGAGTATTATCCTGCCCCTGGCCAGTGAAGGATTGCTTTGAATCACCCCTCCCATTACTGAGGGTGCCTTGAATTGGGTACCTGATGTTCTGAAAAAATGCCTCAGTGGAGCCATATGTTGGTCCTATCTGTACTGAGAGGAATTTCCATTCCTGAAATTTCCATCCTAAAGCCAATAACACACATGGAGGTAGAGGCCCCCATGCATAAGCAAGCTTTATAATTAAAATGTGATCTCGTCATTGGATTTTGCTATTAAGAAAGAAGAAAAGATATTGCTCTGCTCTGTGGATATGATGCTCAGAGAGACTCCCAGGAGACACAGGTGAGACTGTGCTGTAGAGACTAGAGTACCTGTACCAGAGTAAGTGTTCAGTAATTATTTGGAGAAAAGAAAAAAAAAGAGAAAGCCTCCCTCGCCCCCCAAAAATTGGTAATTAAGGTAATAGGAAGGATAAGAAAATAAGAGAAGGAAAAGAATCAGCACAAGTTATCACACATTCCTTTTTGGTAATTGTTCTGGACCGAATGTTTGTGTCCCTCCAAAATTTACATATTGAAGTCTTATCTCCCAGTGTGACTATATTTGGAAGTTGAGCCAGTAAGGAGGTAATTAAGGTTAGATAGGTCATAAGAGTGAGACCCTAATCTGATAAGATTTGTGCCCTTAAAAGAACTCTCTCCTTCTCTCTCTCTCTCTCTCCCTCTGTGTCTCTCTCCCTCCTGCCCTCTCTCCCTCTCCTTTTCTCTCCCTCTCTTGGCACGTTGTCATGAACTTCTAGCCTCCAGAACACTAAAATAAAATCTCTGTTGCTTAAGATACCCAGAGTGTGGTATTTTGTTTTGGCAGTCTGAGCAGATTAATACAGTAATCCATCCAAAAACTAGAAAAATTTAACTTTGCTGAACTCAACTGAAAAATATTCTTTTATATCTGTCCTCTTATCAAGGTCATCCTTCTAACTCCTGTTCAAGGTGTCCTTCTCCACTAAAGCTTCCACTGACTCTTCACCCCCACCAGTCTCATCTCTCTCTCTCATTTTCTGCATCCTTTGGTGTTTGACAGTGGTTTCATCTTTACCTCTGAGGATTTTTTTTTTCACAATTCTAACACCTGCACTAAGCTCTAGAACAATTAAATCAGAAACTGTGACAGTAGAAACCAGACATCTTTGTGGTTTATTTTAAGGTATGTTTTAGGTAATTAAAATAATGTGATCATTATCCTATAGATTTTTCTAGGAATAAGGTCCCTAATTGTGCTCTGCCTATACTTCTATGCCATGAGATAAAAATTTGAATACCTAATTCGAGAATATGTTTATTTTTTGTTTATTCGCAAATAAAGTTTTATCCAGTAGAGGCAATGTAATGTGTTCTTGATCAATATGTTGTAAAGAAAATAGATGATACATATATCCTAGGGAAAAAAGCCATTACTCGTAAACAATGCTCTTTCAGTTGTCTTCATAAACTAAGTAAAGTAGTATATATCTCAATAATGTAAAGGAAAGCTATACCCACCCTTTAAATTCTTATAATAGTGCTGTGCTCAAGAAAGTCTATAAAATGGTCTTTATCAATCAAGCGCTCCCAAAGGCGGAAATTAGATAGGTTGATTTTATAATTCGTACTTCTTATATTACTCTCTTATCATAGTAACTGATTGTTTTCTAATGCAAAAACAAAAACAAAAACATATTTCTTTTGTATGTTTTGTATATGTGAGAATAAACTTTTTTTAACCAAAAGTGAATATAAAAACAGTGTGAGCCTTCTACTTTGGGAAGACCCTGGCAAGATACATATAAGAGAGAAGCAGAGCAGATCTGAAGGTAACACTGTAGCTCCACAGAGAAACAAAGACAATATGTTTTAAAGGATGACTGTTGTTCCAGGAGGAACACACCAAGGAAGACAAAATGATGCTAGTCTCCACTAACAGAAAAATAGCCCCTTTGCAAATAGTGCCAGTGGTGGTGGGGACAGTTGTGGATGTGATGGTGGGGGCAGAAGGCAAATAGCAATCTTTAACCTTAACTAAAGCTTTCAGGTGAAATACCCTACTTGTACGTCAACAGAAGTGAGACTTCTCCCTCAATATATATATAGATAGATCTATCTATAGATAGATCTATCTATAGATAGATTTATATATATTTTTCCTCAATATATATATATATATAGATCTCTATATATAGATTTATATAGAGATTAGATATATAGATAGATTTCAAAATAATTAGCTAAAAGTGATTCAGTGCACTAGTACATTCATGAAGGAAACACAGGCCACCAAGCCAAAGGAACAACCAGATTATAAGAAAACATTCTTAAAATTCAAAATGAGTTCATCCCCTATAAATGAGCAAAGGGGTTCCCAGGGAGGAATTCAGTAGAAGAACAGCTAGGTCTAAATAAGGTAGAAGTTATGGAACAAGAAAGACAGATTTTGAGTTTTTATTATCTATTGGAAGCTCAATGCAAAATAATAATAGTAATAATAATAGTAATAACAACATGAGAGAGGATAAAGAATAATAAAGATAAAAAATATCAAAATAAAATTGAAAATTAAAGTAAAAACTAATTTTTATGTTTGGTAAGCATGATTTCAGACAACTGTGTGTAAGTGCAGACAGATACCATTTAAAAAATCTAATAATGAGCTCGGATTTTATTTAAAAAGTAATAAAATGTATTAAATGCAAGTTCACTTAAATTATAAGGAGCATTGGAGCATTTGGTGAATTTCAAATAAATGTTTTCTTTATCACACACACAAAAAATAAAATAGTGTAAGGGACATTTTTTGAACTGAAGAAGCACATCATTCTTCAGAATGAAAGCATCTACTGAAAGCCAAAGGGTGATAGCTTCTCTTCTTGAGAATTTCAAAGATATAGAGAAACCTAAAAAATATCTCACAGAAAGGAAAGAAAAAGAGAGACAGAGAAGAAAGGGAAAAAGAAAAAAGAGAGAGAGAGAGAAGTAAATGAAAAGAAAGAGGACAAGGAAAAAAGAGAAAAGCAAAGAGAAGAGAAAAGCAAAGACAGAAAGACAGGGTAGAGAGGGAAGGATAAGAGAATTCATGGTTGCTATTTATTTTTCTTTTAGCTGTTTTGCTCTATTTTTCTAATTCCTTGCACATGTTACTTTTATAATTATAAGAAAATATACTTTAAAAAAAAATGAAAAAAGACACAAAAGGAAGAAAATAACAATCAACCACTAGTGTGAAATTTCACTTGTTCCTAACACTCAAGGTCACCTTATTTTCAAAGCTTTTTCTAAACTACTCCCAGGCAAGACACCCAGAGGGGCTGACAAAACATTCATCTGTGATGAAACATTTTTGGAATTATTTTTCCAAAGATGTTTCTTCGTTAGATTATAATTAGTTGGAGGCAGGGATCATGGCTTAGTTATAACTGTGAACTCAGAACTGAGAAAGGGTTTTGAGCATCTTAGGGTTTAATGTGTGCTGCAGGTATGCTGAGGAAAGAAGTCATGACTGTTAAAGAAAGGCAAATGATTAAGTCAAAAAGAAACAAAATTATTTGCAACAGGTTGAATAATGTCTTAGGAAAACTTGGTTAAATCTTAAATACAGAATATTAAATATTAAGAAAATAACAAAATGTATGAGAAGGACTGTGGGTAATTAAGATGGCTGATGAAAACCTTTTAATTCAGAAAGAAACAAAGCCCTATGTTTTGGCTCTGCCTTATAAGAATAGTATAGTACTCTTCTTAAAAGTTTTAGTAATCATGATTCATTAAGAAATAGATGTTCCATCTTATTAATGAGGAAGTGAAGAGGTGAATTCTTATTCATGTGTATATGTCTGAATTAAACTTTTCTTTCCACCTTGGAAGATGAGTGATAACCTTGTAGAGGCTACCCATACTAGATGATGATGCTGATGGTGGTGGTGGTAGTGGCAATGGTAGTGATGGTGTTGATAATGAAAAGGAAAAAATTACAACCATTTATAGGCTGCCAGTAGTGGGTGGCAGTGTGACAGAAACTTTGATAGGAATTTCTCTTACATAATCCTTATCTCATCTTCTGAAGCTGGTGTTACAAGTTCCATCAGAAATGGAATCTTGAGACTTATCCAATCTCATCCATCTAGCAATTAATGGAGCTAGGATGGAAACTTGGATATGACTGATACAGTGCTCCCCACTGCATGACTAACCTCCACTGTGGACTTTTTTTTTTTTTGCCAAAGTGCTACTTTTATTCCCAATTTTCTGTGTCAGGTTACAAACAATTTGTTGTTTCTACAGTCACATTTTTGGATTCTTTCAGCTCTGTTCAAGAGCCATATTGTCAGAACGGTTTTCCATTCCCTAAGCAAATTGCAGATTTCATACTCCCAGATAGGCAACTTGTCACATCTTCAGTTTTCTTACATGCTTAATTCAAAGCAATTCTAGTTCTGTTTTCATTTAATTTTCTTTTTGTTGAAAATGCTCATGCCATCATATTACTGACATCAAAACTCTCATCATTATATTGTCCTGCTGCTTTGACATAAAAGATCTTTCAGCAAAACCAGTTACCCTTTTTCTTAACTCTACAACAAATTTCTTCTTGAATTAAGTTTTGGAAGAATACTATAACTGTTGCTTGAGTCATTGCCTGTTCCCTTGGTGTTGTAAATGAAGATTATATCTCCTTTTTTTACGCTGTACTCCAATGTCAAAGGAATGAGGAAGAATAGTGGAATAGAAAAGCATACTAAATTTGGAAAGGTGATAAGTTTGATCTCTGACACTCACTTTTCAACCCTTCCATGCCCAGTCACTGTGCTGCTTTAGATAAATTACTCAGTTAATCTGAATCCCAGATTCCTTTTCAAAGGAGATGTTAATATATGTCCTACCTGCCTTATGAGATAGATTTTTTTTCAAAAAAAAAAGCTAAAAATACTGTGAACTTTTTTTTTGAACAAAAATGTCATATAAGTGATTTACTAAATGAATTCTCTACCTTATAAATGATTAAATTATATGCTAAAATGGGTGTTTTTGTTGTAATTTCTAATCATTTAAGCAACCTATTTTCCGGTTGTCCAATTCTTTAAACTGAAATCCACTTGGACCAATATTCCAAACTAGTTTATAAATTACAAACATATTAATATTAACTCTCCTAAATAAAAACTTTAGATGCTGAACTCTCCTTAAGATTATAGACAAATTTTCCTGGCAGTACTTTGAAATCCTACAAATACAATTTGTAAGCAATAAAGTTGTATGGGATAATACACACAGGAAAACATGTGATTTAAAAATAGCTATATATTCATAAATATTATCTATATATACTATGTGTCTATGAGAAGATACATATATACCTTAATAAGAGCAAGATTACGGCCATTTTGAGGCCTCTGACAAAACATCTAACATAGAAATTACCAGTGCATTGAAATCATCTGTGCACTAAAAAAATAATAATAAAGAGGAAACAAAGAGACTTTTTATCACAGTTCGCAGAGAGGAAAAGAAATAGCATCATACTCTAATGAAAGACATCTTCTATCCAGTGACCAGAAGAATTGTGGCATCCTTAACTAGAATATTATTTATTGTGAAACTGTATTCAACTCTGTGGACTCAATTCCTTCATCTATTAAATTGGTAGGGAGTTGAGGAAGAAGTTACAATCAAATCTAATGTTAGAAAACTTAAAAATTAAAAGGAAAAGATAATTGAAAATCAACAAAGATTACCTAAATCCTGAGTGAAATTTAGTAAGCCAAATCACATATCATCATCATCATCAGTAGTAGTAGTAGTAGTAGCAGTAGGAGTAGTAGTTGTTGTTGTTTATTTTTATTATGGTGACATTGGTTAATGAAATCCAGTAAGTTTCAGGCATACAATTCAACAGTAAGGCATATACATATTGCATTGTGTGTTCACCGCCCATAGTTAGATTTCTTTCTGTCACCACATACTTGACCCCTTTCACCCCATCTACTCCCTGCTCCTCCCTCTCCTGCTACTTCTAGTAACCACTCTATTGTCCATGTCCATGAGTCTCCATTTGTTTATCTTGTTCATTTGTTGCTTTTAGGTTTATATATCACATATAAGTGATATCATGTAGTTTTCAACTTTTTCTGTCTGGCTTATTTTTATAATTTTTGTTTCAAGGAAAAGAATTAAATAAGCCTCCAAGTTGAAAATTATATTCCAAACTTCCAAACTTATGGATAGATTTAGACCTTACCAATACTGTTCAATTTCCAATGAAAAATGAATGTGACCAAAAAAAAGTTGATGTTCTTTGTTTACCTGTCAGTCTAATGTAGGGGCACCATGGAAACAATCTAAATCAAAAAAATTCTTCTTCAAGATTATCTTTTCAGACATCCAAAACCTTATCAAATTGCCCCCTAAAATTGTGAAATGCACTTAAAATCCCATTGCCTGTTATAGAGATTAGTAAATAACGATCTGTACAGTGGGTATATTAATTGATTAATTAACACAGCGCTAAAAAAAATATATTTCAGCTCTAACCTAAATGGGTTACAGAAGACAACAAATATTTACTGAAGGTGCTTACCTGTCATCTACTGTTTATATATTTTCACCTCTAAACCTTATAGTAACACTAGTCTTATCTTTGTTTTACAGGTAAGGACATTGGAGATTAGAGACAGTAAATCATTTGTTCTTGGGCATGGAACTTGTGGATAAATGCTTCAAGTTGTGTTCTAGAAGACAGCTCTTTCTGGCACAAAATATCCAGTTTATTTCTCTGCACCTCATTTTTTAAAGGTAAGAACTAAAACTTGGTTTAACTGTCTTTCATTTTTTACTATTGCCTCAGCCATTTGTAATTTCAAGGTGGTAGTGCTTTCCTAAATCTTTTTAACCAACTAGAGGTGGGACTCTGATGTCGGCAATGTATACAATTCTTCGCCATCATAAACTTCAGACTCTGCAATTTTCTATAGCTTTTATCTTTATCCAAATTTTTAAGCAGATGCCAGTTGTGTAAGCATTATCTATAGCCATTGCTCAGCAAATTCTTCCTCAGTTTTACAGCCTCGAGTACTTTCCATGTGTCTTACTTATGGTCAATTTTACAGGAACCATAATGTTGAATTTAGTCCAAAAGAATGTTCATCCACCCTCCTTGTACTTCTGTGCTTGACGAAAACTTGCAGCAGTGATATAGTGCCTGTATGTTGGAGTTTCTTTTGGCAGGAAGGAGTCAGATGACTTTATTGGAAATATAAAGCTTCATTGAGCTTTCTCCCTCTGCGAGGCTGGAACATCCTTTCCTCGAGACAACTGGATGCACCCCACTTATAATCCTTCTTCACATAATGTTAGAAAAAAGAAGCTTAACCACATAAAATATTTTCAATAATCATTAGGCCTGTTTATTGTTGGTTGAGAGTAATAGCCACAGTCCTTCGAGGTATCTTATGAATCTTTAGCACCATGGGTGTTTATAAAGATGTAACTAATGAATAGTAAGTGTTGTACTACTGTATTCTCTTACCCCCTCAATTACTAACCCTCCCCCATGGTATGCATAAATACTTTATTGAACCTACTCTTCAAATTAATATTTGAACTCAGTCCTACATCATATTCCATCATACTCTTGATATCTCAGCATCAAGTTTCATAGTTATTTATTCTCATTTCTGTTTTTCCCTTGCATTTTGGCCTTTAACCTTATCTCTGGCATTATAACCCCTTGATTGTACAGACCACACTTTTGCTTCCTACTTACTCATTTTTATTAGAGAAATTTCCCTGAAAGTCTGTGTGTGTTTTCTCAGGGTGGCAGGTAGGTGAGCTATAAAGATTATACAGAATTATTATCCATAGATTTTCTTCTTTTTTTTCTCTATAGCAAAACGTGGTTGATAATCCTGTCTCCATAGACACAGACATAATTGAAAATAAGGACTACCATAAGAAGGGTTATTTGTAAAATCATACTATACAGAGAGATAAAGAAAACTTCACTCCTCACTCATAGGGAAGAAAGAGCATAGGGCAAAGTGGTTTGATGGTATCTAGTCAGAGTGTTCTTTCATCTTCTGTTATGAAACTTTTATGGGCACAGTTTTTATATAACAGTGAAGGTTTCATGAGAGGCAAATCTGTGTTGATAGAATCTTATCTGATCACTGCCTATTATCTGAATAATTTGGGAGTATGACTATGAAACAACTTTTAGGAAGAAAAGTTACCAGGACAGCACTGGGAATCTCCAAGTTCTACACTTACATCTTCAGTTGCTCAGCTCCAACTGTATTCATTCCCTGTCAGTTTTTATTCTAGTTCTAAGTTTCTGAGAGTACATAATTATCCCACCTTGGGTCACATTTCCGTCCTGGTGGACAGTTCAGTGGATCTGTCTGACAGAGAAAGAAGTTGGGAGTATG
>NW_006434825.1:9369233-9397013 GCF_000325575.1 Pteropus alecto
CACCTCGTACCTTTCTTCTATCTGATGGGAGCAGTAGAAATGCATTTAACTCTTTGCTAATGAAAAATGCAAATTAATGACATCACAATGATTGTCTCATTCTCAGCATATTTTGGAATGTTTAACATTTAATGCCTAAGAATAAACTAGAGGCTTTCATGCTCTTTGCAATTAGATTTGGATAAGCAGTAGGGAAATAGTTCAGTGAAAATATGAATTTTTTTATCAAGTAAAGATGATCTGAAGAAAAGTAAAACATAAATGCGATAGAGTCATTAAAAACACAGAATTAAATTAGAAATCTTGATTTTACCTTTGTTTTGTTTTTGTTGTTTTTTCTCAATACTTTACCCTAACATCAGAGCAGAGCATCTTGTATATGGAGCTTAGCATACCCTTGAAATGATAGGAGCCTTTAAGCAATAGACTGAAAGTTTTATAATAAAGGCAGCGTGATTACAGGACAACTGTCAGACAGATCTGGATTTGAATTCTGTTTCTTCATTCTATGTTCTATGAAACTTTGGCTAGTGTCTTTTTCTCTCTAATCATCAATTTCTTAATCTGAAAATTGGGCACATTAAAATTGACCTGGTGATTGCAAGGATTAAGAAAGATGTTTGTGGAAGATTCTAGCACAGGGCCTCCCAAAAAGTAAAACGAAACAAAACAAACAAATAAAAAATCTGTTATTCAGTGGTACTTTTCCTAGTAGTTAGTACCCAAATGGCTTCAAACCAGCCTTTTCTCAAATAATGGTAAACTCTGACAAAATAAATAATAATTTAATTAAGTCACTGGAGAGCAAACAAAATCAGGGAGATAATGGAACGTGGACACTTTGAAAAGGGAATAACATTTAATGAATTTTGCATTTTTATAGTTTTTAATACTAACAGTACACCTAAGTCTGAAGCTTTCTAGGTGGCTAAAGCTGGATAGCAAAACTAAAGACAAATATTTGGATGACCCCTAAAGTACATTTTAAATAACTGAACTAAAATTTTAACTGCCCCCCCCACAACCCCCCACAGAAAAAATAAGTTTGAGTTAATCCAAGTTAATCGTCTACCAAAACAAATAAAACAATACTTTTTAGAGCCCTCTACAAAATATAATTCACAATGTATAGGATGCAATCCCAAGTTACTCAACACAGAAAGAAACAGGAAAATAAAAACACTTTTCAAGAGAAAGCAATCAGTGAAAACTGAACCTGCAATGATCCAGGCATTAGAATTAACGGACAAGGATTTTATAGGAACTATTATAACTAAGCTCAAGCATGTAAAAGAAAATATATCTATAATGAATAAAAAGATAGGAGGTCTTTGCCAAGAAATAAGCATGATAAAAAAAAAGAGCCAAACAAATATCATATAACTATGTCTATCTCAGATTGTGATCAAGTAAATCTTCTTTAGGAAAGATAACATAGACTCAAATGTCAAGAATAGCCAGGCTGGGAACATACATGAATGATATACTCAAGGTACAACACAGTAGGTATTAATAGAACTTATGGTGAGCTATAAAACACTGCCTATATGTAAAGAGAATATTTGCTATTTAATTTTAAACAGTTGTTGCTTTAAGTAGGGATTGATAAACATTTTCTGTAAAGAGCTAGATATTAAGTATTATAGACTTTGTGAGTCATATGGTCTCTGCTACAACTATTCACCTCTGCTATTATACCATAAAAGCAACCAGAGACAATACATAAATGAATGCTTGTGGCTGAGTTTCAATAACGCTTTATTTACAGAACATGCAATGGGTCAGATTTGGCCTATGGGGTGTAGTTTGTAGATCCTTGTCTTATAGAAAATTTGGGTTCAGAGTTGCATGATAGTCTCTATTTTAAGAAAAAACTGGACTATAAGATCTGGACTCTTATCCTAGAGCAAATATGCATAAAG
This sequence comes from Pteropus alecto, assembly GCF_000325575.1. Lineage (NCBI taxonomy): Eukaryota > Metazoa > Chordata > Mammalia > Chiroptera > Pteropodidae > Pteropus > Pteropus alecto. Next base: position 9,371,156 of record NW_006434825.1, read on the forward strand.
TCCTGAAAGAGGAAGAATTATTTTCTAGTCAAAAGAAAGGAGAACTGAATATCAATCTGAACAAAGGTGCAATGTTGTGAGCAACAGGAATACATGGGTGGTGCAAGTAATTTGGTTTAGTTGCAGAACAGAAATTATCAGAGGTAAAGTTAAGATGGAGTTTGATGCAACCAATATATAGCACCCTTTTGTTTTTTTCCTGAATTAGACAACAATTAAGATGGGCAAAGAATACATTCAGATGGATCCCTACCTACCAGTGTTATGTCCAATAAATGCTAGATTGGAAGACATCTTATTAATGCAAACGGCATTGAGCATTTTAATATTTCTTCCACTTTTATCACCTGGATACCCTATTTCACATCACACACACACACTAATCTAGGAATATTTGGGATGCAGAACAGAAACCCAGGATCTCTGTCTCCCAGTTGTCAGGGAGGGCAAGAGCACAACTGTAAACCAATTTCCCTGCCTTGGGGATTCAGGATTGATTATCTCCTCCCACCAACAAAGGACCAGAGATTGCACCTACCAACAGGGTGATTCTGTTTCCTTTGGGAGGAATAACAAGTGAAACAAGAGGATAGGAATGTTTAGGGAATTTTTTTTCTTTCACACTCCGAGAAGTAAAGGACGTCTCTCACCCCCAACTGCATACAGATTCCAAATGTGAAATCTCTTAAGTATATTGAAGAACTTATTACTTGCTTTGCTCCACATAAAAAATAATCCTGAGGTAGAACATCAGTTATGTTAAAATGATTTATATTGTTAACTCCTTATTGCAAAGACCTCATGACTTTGTTTTAAATGTACTAATGCAATCCACATTACTGAATATTTGTTAGAGCTGCATCCTGATTAGAAAATGCCTATAAAAATTGCACCCCATCTAAAATGATTTAAAAGCAAGCAAAATCATCATAAAAGGTCTGAGTTACTGTTCTTTTGGATGTCCATTTAAAGTCCCAAAGGGAAGCTTTTCATTTAAAGCCTCACATTAAAAACTAGCCTTGACTTGTGCTTTTGCCTCTGAGCCACTGCAAATAATTTTAAAAAGTGTGCCACACATCTTAGTCAAATATTCTCCATTACCAAATGGACCCAGTACCTCAGCCTTGTTGTTTGTCCTTTGGATTCCAGAAACATTTGTTACATCTGTTCCCAACAGTCCGTGATTAAAATTCTGGAACACTTCAGTTAAGTATACATCGTAAATGAATTTTTAAAGCTAGATTAAAATTTTCTTCCCTTCAACAAATTCTTGTGACGAGTTTCCCTCAAACTGCCAAGCTTTCTAAATCAAAACATCCATGTCACCAGATAACAAAAGTCATCAGTAAATATAACAGCTCTGCATAAAATACAACACAAAAATCATATCTCTGGCTTTTGCAGTAGGCAACACACAAGGGCTTAGGGTGAAGTGACGCTCTGTCTGTCGTACACGAAATGTGAGCATAAGTATCAGTGCTTGTACATTTACTTGTTTATTCATCAAACAATTTCAATGCTTACAAAGTAAAAGAAGATATAGATGGTGATATAAACATGCAAACAAACAAAAATATAACATATGCTAAGCATGAAAATATTGCCCAGAAAAAAGATAATTTAATAATAATGATGATATTTTCTGGGTAACAAAGTGTTACCTACAGTTGTTACCTAGAAAATATGACTTTCCAATATTACCTAGAAATAATGATTTCTATCATTTATTTGGCAATTTCCAAATATTTATTAGGCACCTAGAATGTGCCAGGCATGCTGCTAAACTTAATAGATGAAACAACAAATAAGACATAAAGAATTTCTACCTTCACATTGCTTATAATCTGTAAGTGGTTCTAATCTTTTATTTTTTAATCACACACTGAACAGCAAGATATTTTTTAAATGCTAACACAAATATATATATATTTATTTTGTTTATAAAAAACATATATATGTATAAATGAATTATAGCATAAAACACACTCCAAATGCAGTAAGTGATAAGATAAAATAAACTTTAAAATATTATTTTATTAACACCATAAAAGTCTTTGTCTCACTCAAATATTAATATAATATGATAAATATATTCATATAGATAATTATATAATACCACTCACAGTTAATATTTTTGGTGAGAACAAATATGTTCATATATGTTTAATTATTTTTAAAATATGTTTTACTTATCAAACCGTATCAAGCAGTAGTTGATTTTAAAACCTAATAAATTTTAGAAATATTTATTAAAATAAAATTATCTTTCCTAGGTTTATTCCTTTTTTTCCTATCTTTTTCTTTGTAATGTATACAAAAGAACTTTTAGCAGATAACACATATTGTTCACAGGAACAAAATCTCATAATTACAAGAGCGCTTTTAAACTCTTAGTTTTAATTCCCTTTCCCTCGCCTGAATTTCTAAAAATGTTGAATTTTTCACTTATCATTTAAGATAGCATCTTTATTTGAAGAGACTTTGAAATCCTCCAGGGAGGTCCCAAAGGTGCCCTGTCTTGGCCTCAGCACCTTTGTAGCTTTCTGTAGGGCTGGAACACCCATGTTCCCAGGAAACGGGAGATGGTCATGTGATCTAGAACAGAGGAAGAACAGTCTTTGAGGAAATCTGTAAAACTAGAAAAAACGAGTACTGGGACAAAGAACAAGTATGGTCCAAAAAAAAAGAATTGTCTGCGATGATGTGGAAAGCAGTTTCTGGAAATTCAGACTTCAGGGTAGAGCTTTGAACTGAGCACTAAAGACATGGGCAGGGGATGGAGCAATCCTGGGAAGCTGAGATTCCCCAGACAAAAGGAAACGTCTTCCTTAGAGCATGTAGGGAGCTGGTGTTCTCTGCGCTGAAGTGATGAGGCAGGCCCTTAGGTCGTACTCTAATAGAAAAGTTCATTTCTTCACCAAGAGACAGAAGGCATCATTTTCTCCCGAACATCTTCATTGTTCACAGGCTTACTGAATTTTCCCGTCTCCTTGCTCTCCTGGAATCTGTTGTCTCTGCCCTCCTTGCCGTACATTGCAATTATATATTTTCCTTGACCAGATAATGAAGACTTCCTTAGAGACTAGGTCTCTGTATTACTTTGACTAACTCCATTCCCTTAAGCAAGCAGGAACTCCAAAAATGTTTATAGAATAGACGCTTAAATATATCTTCATTGATAATTTGGATTTTGAATATGATATTCTTCTTAGAGATAATCAACTTTCAGAATACTCTTTTGGTCACTAGTGACCTCTTACCCTCCCCCGAAAAAGGCTGCTATACCAAGAGCAATAACAACAAACTCAAACAAGTTTACAGAAAAAGAGATTTTTTTATTTGCTTACATAACAGACAAACCCAGGTTGAGGTTATGACTTTGTATGGGAGTTCTTATAACATCATCAGATCCAGTTTCTCTCTGTTTCCCATTTACTATTATTCTTGTTGGCTTTATTCTCCTTTCATTGTGAAAAGATGGCTAGAGAAGCTCCAATCACAGAGAAATCTACTGAAGAAAAGCTGCTTTCAGCAAGTACTAGCAAATCTGATTTGATGATCGTATGTCACAGATTCCCCCTGAACCAATCACTGTGGGGGCTATAGTTACATCAGTAGGAGAATACATGCTGATGAGGAAACAAGAATAATAGCCCCATAGGCATAAAGAAATAACATTTCTAAACCCCATACACCATCAGAGCCCTCAAGTTTCTGTGTAATTTTCAATATTCTTTCAACTTTCTGCAGTTGTGGGTGTTTTTCACTAATGATGTTTTACTGCCAAATTTGCCATATGTTGATCTTCTCTAACAACCACTCTTAAGGAAAGGAGAGCTAAGGAGGGCAGCAGGAGCCATTTAAACCCACTTACACTGGGACTGGTTTCTTTACAGCCACACAGCTGACACTGACATATGTTGTAAAATTCCTTTCTGAAATGATAGAATTGTTTTGACAAGTCTTAAAGTTAAGAGTAATTTTTATGACTCCAATGGCTATTATTTTCAGAACTCATTATGATGTGTACCTATTAGTAGCTCTCTTGACCAAATAAAAAAAAAAAGCAACAGTAACCCCATTTTTCATCTGATTATCTTGCCCTTTCATTAACTTCAGTCTTAAAATACATCTCAAACTTTAATAATTCTTTAATGTAACCAGTGTAAACATAGATATTATTATACTTTGTTCCTACTTAGTACTTTCATTTATTTTTTTTTCCCTTCTTAGTTACACACAATCCATGCAGTGGCTTCTCGAAGCGTTGAAATAGCTTCACTCTTTGCTTTCTACATAGTTTTCATCTTTTTTCCATTAACATCTAGGTCTTATGTATTCATTGTGTTCATTCCAGGGTTCTTATATTTGCAATATTTAGAGAAGGCACTTAGCATTGTATCTGGTGTCAGACAGACTTATGTTCTGTTTTTCTCTCTGTGACTTATTGAACCTTCTCTGAACCCTCAATTTCCAAAACATGAGTTGAGAATAATGGTATAATTGAAACAGCAAGAATAGAATTGGTTTTGCTGCCGTAACAACTCCAAAATTCTTAGTGGCTTAGAATAACAAATATGAATCTCTCGTTTCTACAACATGTCCATCATAGGTTGGCTGGAAATTCATTCCATGTTGTCTTTATTCTGAGAGCCAAGGTGGTAGAACAACCTCTATCTAGAATTATTAAAGGGAAATAGAATAGAACAAATGATGTGCTTGCTCTTAAAGCTTCAACCCAGAAGTGGCAGGTAGTTTTTATGTTCCTGTTTCCTTGGCCAAAACAGAGTACACAATTGAAACTAGTATCAAGAGGGAAGAGTTCTAAGTAAATCCTTGGGAGAACTAAAAGTATTTGGTGAACAGCATTATTGAGTCAGCTATCTTTCTTAAAGTAGTTTTTAATATAAATTTAATTTTAACTAAAAGGACTGCCAAAAAGTGGACACTCAGATTTATGAACCCTTAGAACATATTTTTACCCCCTGAGGACCAATTTCCTTCTCTTTGAGATTGGATTAATGATTCTTAGTTTGCTAGTATCAGAAATCACCATTTTTGTATGTTCTGCCTCCACAATAAATGTCAAACCTTTTCCCTCCTCTCCATCCTCATGTCACAGTCCTCTACTGAAGGAGTTTATAAAATGGTATTCTAAATGGGTACCTATGTATGCTCTTGTCCTTTCCCTTGAATCTGTCCTTTATAAAGTAGCAGATCTGATTACATCATTTTCTTGCTTAAAAGCCTTAATGTCTTCTCATTGCTTCTCACTGAAAAGTTTACAATTATTAATTTGGGTTATATAGCTCTGAATAATTTGCTGCCTACCATTCCGCCAGCATCTCTTTAAGTCACTCTACTATCTCTTACCATATGCCAACCACGCTGGCCTTCCCTTTGTTTCTTAAATTGAACAAAATTATTTCTGTTTCTGAGGTATTGTGTGTCCTATTCTTTTTGCTTAGGGGGCTTTAACCATACTCTTCATCTAGATTACTCTTTATCATATTTAAGTTTCAGATGAAAGAGTACAAAGTACAGACCCTTTGTTGTTTCATTGGACCCTGAACTTTTCTTCTGTAGTACTTTTACAACTGTGATGACATATTTATCTACATAGTTTTCTATGTTATTTCCTGTCACTGCCCTTGCCCCTGTTTTTATGGACACATCTATCTGGTCCATTTTGAATCCTCGGTTGCTAATAGAGTGCCCAGCATTTATTAAGTGTTAATAATTGTTGTCTAAATGCATGAATAAATGAATAAAAATTAAAGAAAGAGCAAACGTAATAGTATATTTTCGAGATATTTGTTAATGTAAAAGAAAATGTAGAAATATACAGAAGAACTACAGTTATACAAATGAGCATTTTAAGATAAAGCAGGTTATGTTTTACAGAAGAATTTTTAATTCACTTTTTTCCTAAAAGTGTTTTCATCTTTCTAAAGATGAGGGGAAGATAAACAGAGAGTATGACTTTAAATTTTTCTCATAAATTAAGGTGTTGAAATGTTTTTGTAGAAGAAGAAATGGGAGCTCTATTTTTAAGAGAATGTCCTAAATGTAAGAAAGCTATTATGGAATTTTATTTTTCCTGTCCCGAGCAACAGATAAATTGTTAAATTACTTAAAATTTGTATCAAGTATTTACTATGTTCTAGGTGCTTCTTTTTGTTGTTCTGAGACCCATTTTCAACATGCGTAGTGTGAGTGGTGTCATCACTACACCTGCCCTCCCCCCCCACACACACACACATCCTCAAGCAATGCTCAAGACACCAGCTGGGTCTCCTACAATTTAATTCAAATTCTAACACTACCTACCTAGAGACAGAATCAGATTCCATAAGTTATGGGTTCAGTCCTACAAGATTACTCCACATACACTTCATTCAAAAATGTAGGAAAAACTATTTTTACTGTAAATTGCTTCATTACAGTGACACACTGGATTAAATCATTGGCCATTGGCAGTTGATTCGACCTCCATCCCTTCTCCCATCCTTGGAGGTTGTGGGTAGGACTGAGATTCCCAACCCTCTAATCTCATGGTTCGATTTCCTAGTAAACAACCTCTATCCTTAGGTGCTTTCCAAAAGTCACCTCATTAACATAAGACTCCTTTGTTGCTCCCAACACTTAGAAAATTCCAGGGGTTTTTTAGGAGCTCTCAGCCAGAAATGAAGATGAAGGCCAAATACATATTTATTATAAATCACAATGTAATTGTGCTAGATGAGGGCATTCTACGAAAAGAGTAAACAACATATGACAAAGCACAGATGTTATAGAGTTTCCCTGGCAGGAGGGTAGAGTACAAGTCTGTCCAACAAACTTCTTAAAAACAGGAAGGAAGAGAAAGGGGGCTGGGTGTGTTTCAGAGCTTTGTAGACTGAGTTACCTTGTATGATTAAAAATAGGCCTAAATGGGCAACCTAAATGTGCTTTGTATGGTGTCACCCATACAAGTCTGAAATATACACCCTGGGACCTGGTGGAGCCTGACTCATTAGTTAAACCTGATTGTGACTGACATCCAGGTGAGCTGGAAGCTAGTCTGTCTACATTTGTTCATTCATTCATTCATGCATGCATGCATGCATGCATTCAACAAATATTTGTTGAGCATCTATTAAATTCTTGATTCTGCTGTAGATTCTAGCTATAATCAGTGAATAAAATGCTGGGATTTGCCTCTTGCGCAATTTGTAGTGGACAATGGAAGAGCACATAGGGGGAGGAGAGTGTCAAGGAAGACAATTCCATAAACTAGGATCTGGGAGGAAAATGGAGAACTCCAGAGGAGAGTTGCCTTTTTCTCAAGGTCTTTCAGTGTTTGCCAAGAACACAGAGGATCTCCTTGCCCCAGAAAATGGGAGGACTTAGTTTGCAACCTAAGAGCTGGCAACTTCATAGCCAGTACAGACCTAGTTCCTCAGAAAAGCAGTGCTCTATTAGAAAAGAACAGGCAGCCGCAGCAATGTCAAAGACGATCTTCTGATACATTTGTAGACAGCCAAGGTCATCTAGAAAGAAGAAAACTGCCTGGGTGTGCTTTGCAGAGGACTTGTGTGGCATTCTGGGCATTTCCCAGAATATCAAGGGAGATCTTTGAGATGTGGGCCAAAGTATTCAGGTGGGAATGAGTCAGGTGATTTGGACTTCATTTATTGACATTGTTAGAAAATTGAAGAGACAGTGAAAGACGGAAAAAGGATATTCGCTTGTAATCCCCAGATCTTAAAGTTAGTATTTGCATTTACAAATATTTCTTCCAATATTTCTCAACATAAAAACATGTATAATACCATGATAATTTTACATTCTGCCTTTTTGGCTTACCATTGTACAAAAAGAACTGTTCATGGTTTTCCTAACTTCACAATTACCATAATGAATGGTTACATTACTTTCTTTTTCAAAGACAAATAGTAACTTACTTAAGGAGTCCTCTACTCTTAGGCATTTTGGCCATTTCAATTTTTTTATGATTATGATGAGTCACATAAAGTAAAATTTAATGTGCATACTACACCTTTTGCAATTATTTTTAGATTCCTTTCCCAGATTTCTTGGGTCAAGTTATTTTTGGTTTTGTAAGCCAAATTACTTGCCAGCACCTTCACCAATAGATGTTAATTGTTTAAAGTTTGCCAATTGAATCAGTATTAAATAGAATTCGATTATTGTTAAAACTTTTATTGTATAGATTAGTGTTTTATGGAGTATAATCCATCTTCCTCTTAAATTTTTGGAACCTGATGAATCTCAGAGAAATTCCAGTTTTCCCTTTTCCTAGAATTATTGATCTGACGAAATTTAATGTTTTATTCCGTGGTGGACTGTCTAGCATGGTTCTTTTCAACTCTTATCATTTTACCTCTCAGATTAACCTCCTCCCACTCCAAATAAATGGGAAGATACCTAATCAGGACGAATCCCCTGTATATTTGTATCCGGATTGTTTTTATCATCTTCTTCAATTGTCACATTTGCTTATACTCATACAGCAGATTGTCATGGTAGATAGAAGACCCAGCTGAGCAGTAAAAGAAGCTATTGCTGTTGTAGACACTAACCCTAAATTGCTGTGCCATATTTGATAATTTATAACCTCTCTGGGTTTACCTGGGCCTTCGTTTATTTATCTTAGAAATTAGATTGGTGAGTGTATTCAGTTTTAATGATTTTTTTTCTTCTTTGAAAATCTATATTTGCAAATTTTTTTTTATTCTGATTTCTTTTTCTTATTGTTTAATACCTTTAAAACGAGGATAAATCTTTCCATAGATATCAAAAGCCAACACTGAGGCCTAAAGAGTTGATATTGATAATACATAAGCCAGCTCATGTATATAGGTGTCTCGTTATGTGATCATCTACATGACTAAAGAAAGATGTGATATTTATGTGTGGTGCCCCATGAGGATGAATTTTAATTTGAACTTAATTTTTTAATTGACACTTAAAATGCATTTTACTAGATTATATGATGATACAAGATTGAAATGACAATCATCTTGTGAATAGATCATTTCCCGTTACATGTCAAGCAATGTGATAGAAGAAAATAGACGGTCACATTTCCCAGGATATGTCACAGACTTCAAAGCTAAGAGAAGTTGGTCTGAGCAATCTATGTACCGTCAAGATTTATACTCATACTACTCTAGACACTTCCATCTGGTCTTGGAGAAAAGTTTTTCAATTTTACATGGTACATAATTTCACAAAGGAAAAGAATAAAATGATAGATTTAGTCATAAATGAAAAACAAACAAAAACCCTAGATTTTTTTGTTTCTTAAAATGATACTACCAATGTAAGAGTTTTTGAAGACATAAGAAACAAAAATGCAATTATCAAAAAAAGTGTGTCAACATGTACATTAGTGTATAATATAAACCAAAAGTGAATCAGAAAATATCACAAATGCTGAATTAAAGGAGGTTTAAGTATGATACTTAAGGGAATTTAGGAATTGATCTATTCATGGTCAGTAATAATAAACATTAGTGATCATCATACTATTATTTCTATTTTTTAAAAAACTCTAATTTAAAGTGTTTATATGATTCTGTCTCGAGTATTATAACCACATGTAAACCCCTTGAAATTTTAAGTCCTTGACTTTTCAAAGATCTTCATTTTGTTTTCGTTAACTATAGCACACATTTAAAGTATTTGAATTTTTGCATTCCATTTTCTATGAATGGCTTGTTCATTTATTCCCTGGAAATTTAAGAGATTAAGAAGCTTAAAATTAATCAAGAGAAAACCATTCACAATACTGTATGGAAGTGATGATCAATAAGACCAGGGGAAAAGATAATACAGAGAAGGGTCTTATATAAAAAATTAGTTAATAGCAAGTGGACTTGTCTGTAAAAGACCAATGGTAAATGGTTTTAATAAAAAAAGTATCACTGAACCATTTAATGACTTGGAAAGAAAAATCAGGAAACACTTGGTAAATTCTATAGTCATAATGCTTTCTATCCTACTTCATCTTTCTCTGAAAGTAGAAAATAGAAAAAAAAATGTAAATGATTCCAAAAACATTATCCACTTATTATTACAATTTTCCAAGATTCTCCAATCTTTTGACACTATGCCCAGTGCCCTTGCCATGGCTGCCTCAGCACTCGCGTGGTCTTCTGTCCACCACAGATTATACATTTCTACTCAAATTTCTTTGTATAGCTCACTCCTCTCCTCATTTGGTTCTTAGTGCGGGGATCCTCCCCCCTCCAAGTTCCTCTGAGAAGATTCTATGTGCTATGGTAATTAGAGGAGTAAATATGCTAAATATATTTTTGGCAGGGAAGTACTCTGCCAGATAAATAAAGCAGCCCAGGTGTAACAGTAGAAGGGAAGTAGACACTGCAAGAGGAGCTAACGGCTTTGTTTCCTGAGATGAATTTCTAAGTCTGTTCCAAACCTTTTTGTATATCTGGACAGTGACATTCACAGTGCTTTGGAAAATTTACTTGGAGCAATTCCATTAAACAGAATGGTTCAGAAGAATCACAAAGAGAAGTTTAGATGGGAGAAGTGAAAGCATACCGATGCAACTCAATTACCTGAAAATATACTTAAAGATTAATTTCATTTTGTGTTTCTCCACAAGTGTGGTTGTTAATAAATTCACATTAAGTATAACTACACAAAGTGCTAAAATTGGGATTAATGTTTTGAAATATAAAATCACAAATTAATGTAAAAAAGGCATGAAAAAGTTAAGATTATATAAAATATCTTATTGGATTTGCAAATGTATTTAAATATGTCCAGAGAGAAGCACCTCATCTATCCAATCCATCCTGACCTCCTTGAGTCAGGATTTGGTTTTCTTCATCTTTTTAACCCCTGAGTGGGTACCTATGATATTATGTGCCCAGAGTTCCCCTTTTTCTAGGAGGAGCCACATTTTTCTACCATGTCGGTACAAATAGACCCAACCGCTGTCTCAAAAATCAGCAAATAATTCAAGTTGAGCCAATGAGATACTTTCTTGGATATTTAAAATGGACAAACATACCAATCAAGTCTGCTCACACTATTTTGAACTGGGGAGCTGTAATCTTGGGATCTTTATTTGCCATGTCCTAGCATGTGGAAGGGGATATAGAATGTCAGCAGATTGAGTAGTATATTACACAGAAAATGTGGTAAGATAGAAATGAGAAGGGAGACCTGATCATGTTTTTATCCTGATATCCAGGTTTTCCTAAAATTCAACTGTGATCTTGTCATTGGGCTCTCTGAGACACTTGAGTACCTTCACAGAAAACTTTAATTATTTATTTTTAAAATATTCTTCATTTGCTTTTGAAATTGAAATCTACTGTGATGTTGAATAAGCCGAAAGCATAGATGTATGTAAAGTAATTACTCTTCCTCTCTGCAATTCAACCATGTGGTCTAAAACATCTCTTAAAAAGAGTTGAATTTCTCTTATATGAACCCCAAAGAGTGCTAATTAATAAATACCCACACAAAGTATATACTCATTTAGTATTTGAAAAACATTGAATGGATGCATAAAAACAAGCAAAGGATTAATATGATAAAACTTATGCCACATGTTATGAGTTTTAAAGGAGAGAATGTGTACAATTTTAAGAAATAGGGGTAGTAAGAAGAATTTTCAACTGAAAGGCATTCTATCAGTCAAGTTAAGGGAGAAGAGAAACAGGCCATGGTGAAAAGAGGCAGTTGAAGGGAGGCAGAGACTCCGATGAAAACACGGTAGGATGAAAGAATAAGGTTGGGGGGCTTATGTTTAGGAGAAAAGGGAAAACAAGTGATGGGTTAGGGGCCTGGGGGTGATGGAGTCACGGCTATATTTTAGGACTATTCTGCAATCTATATCTACCATTGTAAGCTTGAACAGAGTTAAAGATACCAAAACTGGTTAAGATGTTCTTTGACTAGTTCAGTTATCACCTGTTCAGGCTCTGAGCCAGCAATAAGAAATTAAATGAATGAATCTCTTCCAAAGAAGAAATCAGAGAAATTTGTAACAGAAGGTAGAGAGAAAGGGAGATTTACAGAGGATTCCAGATTCTTATGGATGTGTTGTCAGTCTATATAGAAACTCTCAGACATCAAAGCAAATACCATTTTGCATGTTTGTAAATTCAAAGATATGTTTTAAACACATCGAATTTGAAATGTCATAGTGAAGATGACTAATAGGTAGCAGGAGACTATAAATAATATTTGATTAAAAGTTCTTGAAATATTGAATGATAACTAAAATTACAGTATTGAATAAATTAGATAGCCATTCATTATTTCATTATTTTCCAAAATAACATAAACCCAATACCTTTCTACAGTATATATATGTTCCTGAACTTCAGAAATACATACATGTTTCATTTAGGTTTATTTTTACTGAAACATGACATCAAATCCAAATTTTCCTCTTTATAAAAATGTTATTTATCTCTGAAATAATAAAGAGCCCTAATTTTTATTCTATAGAACAGCAGTCCTCAACCATTTTGGCACCAGGAACCAGTGCTCCTATGAGAATCTAATGCCTGATGATCTGAGGTGGAGCTGAGGCGGTGATGCTAGTGCTGGGGAGCGGCTGCAAATACAGATGAAGCTTCTGCTCGCTCACCTGCCGCTCACCTCCTGTTGTGCAGCCCAATTCCTAACAGGCCATGGGCAAGTACCTTCAATAGAAGGTAAATTTATGACTCTGGAGAGAGATATTTCTAGAAGGGCTCTCTAAAAAAACATTTCTTGGATGAATAAACAAAAGACTAGATAGAACTCTAGAAGAGAGGGACATAACGCATGGCGTAACCCAGAGTCTAACCACATAGCCGACCTCTAGGAAATGCTTACTGTTAAGTGTATTCTTCCATCAAACTCAGTCTTAGGCTCACCTATGGCCAGACTAATTCAAATGTGTGCCCTGACAGGTCAACCATTTGACATCTGGGTAGGAAAACACATACATACACATAAGCACACACACGCACAAATACTCATTTTATATTTGTAGAACTTTACCTCTTTCAGTATGTTTGCAGTTCAGCCACCTTTTTCTTCAACCGCCTCTCCCCAAATACCCTTTGCCAAAGAATATTAATGAGCAAGGCCTCATTGCAAAAAATGATCACAAAAAATATGTAGAAGGGAGTTCATACCTCGCAGTGTACATTTTTCACTTAAAAAGCTGCTTTACAAACATCTCCCTTCTCTGTAGGTCCCTTCCTCTAAACTGCTGTGTGCCCCCTATGTCTCTTCTAGGACTTAGGCTTCCTAGCTCTTGGTCCCTTGTTGAAAAATTCCCTACCTCCTTCCATCCCTCTAACATGCAGAATAAGTTAACTGTCCCCATTTCGATTGCCAAATTTGCCTGCTTCCGCCCACAATTTTGAAAGTCTTCAAGTGTGGCATTGACCCATCAGCAAAGAAAAGGACCTCTAGCTGCCAGGGTCGACCCTTCTTAAAAGAGAATGGAAATTAAAAATGACAAATAACTATCTTTTTCTTGACTAATCTTCAAAATATTTCAAAGGATTTACTTTATGCACTGAAAGAGATAGAGCAATTTATTTTTCACCAGTTATGTTGCAGTAGTGGATAGAAACCTGAACCAACTGACACTATATTTCAGGTTTATTCCAATATTGTTTTATTTGCCCCACTAGTCCGTCTCTCAATCACATTCTAGATACATTTAACAGGCAACGTAGAATCACAGAATGTGTTGTTAAGAAACCAGTGATGTCAAATAAAAGAAATGTTCTGATTTCGGAGTTTTTAATAGCATGTGTTTACTTTAATATGCTCATCTTTTATATCACGACTCAGTCAATAATTTCATGAAATAGAACAGACTTTACCAAATAGGTGGTAAAGCACCACTACCAACTGATGAACTCTCTCATTAAATTAGGGGAAATATATATTGCAAAGTGTCAACTTACAACTTGATTTTTAAAATTGTATCACAGAAAAGGAAAGGTAGATTTTTAGGGAATGTGTGCTTCCGGCACTTGACATTGTCCCTCCCTCCCTCTTTTCCTTCTTCATTTTCTTCCTTCCTTTCTTCTTACCTTAGAAAATGCAGAAAGAAGGGCTTACTTATACTAGTTAGACTGTTAAAGGAAAAAATGAGATGATTATTGTGAGACTATATGAGTTTTAAGATTTTTTTAAAAGTCTGTGATATAACCATCCTAGAGCAAGTACTTCATATCTGCAAATGCCAAGAGATGAAATGAGGGCTTCTTATGGGGGTATTTATTCATTCTTTCCTTCAACTCTCATCTATTAAGGAGCTCCTATATACCATGTATCGACTTGTCATTGGAGAATAGAGAAAATAAAAAACATAAATTAATAACGAGACAGCCTAATAGATACTGCAATGGGGAGGTTCCAGTGTAGGCAGTGGGCCCTCCCCTAAAGTTTGCAGAGCTTAAAGCAAAAGTACGCTTGGAGGCCCACATACCTTATTTTTAAATATTTAAGAGTAATGACTGTTAAGAGTAGCAACTGTTTAATAAAACATTGAACCTTGACAAATATACAGTCATAACAGAGGTAATATAAATACTTGCTGACCTGCTCATTTTTGCTCTTTCATTCTTCTAATCAGGTGGGAAATCCACGGAACAAAATTCCACTATTTTTTTTTTTCTCTTTTTTCTTTGGAGAGGGAGGGGAAGCTCATTTTTCTCTATCCAAGGTTACCTCCTAACCACCGAACAATTCTCTCTCCCTTATCCCTGTTCATTGGGCTTCTTCTCCCTGGACCCCGTTCAAATCAGGACATGTCTACCCATAAGCGGCTCACGACCTGTATCTCTTTTAGGAACCTGAGGCATAAAAGCCAGGTGCAGATTTTACCTTCTTATTGTTGGCACAAGGAAAGCAGATCCTTAGCCCACGCCCTTCTCTTCCCATCTCTGGTCCTACCCCACCTCTCTCCTGGTCTCTCACACAGCTATGTATAACCACAAGCACACTCAGAAGCTCCAGCCACAACTCCCTACTCAGACTGAATTTTCATCCAGAAGGTATACTTGAGGAAATAGTCAGCATAAGGCCCAGAACTTGGGCCCATTTGAGCATGTAAGTCTGGGGACTAGGGAGAGTAGTTTAAAAGGGGAAGGAGATAGGTTCCAAGTGGGAATCCCTCATAAGGAGAGGCACTGACAGATGAAGGCCCTGGGCAGGGGTTAAGGCTGTGTAGTCAAATACAGGAACTATTAGCAACGTATGGCTGTTTAAATTGATTAAAATTAAATAAAATTAAAAGTTCAGTTCTTCAGTCTCAGTAGCCACATTTCAAGTACTTAATAGCTGCAAGTGGCCAGTGGCTATTATATCATACAGTGCAGATACTGAATACCTCCCTCAGTGCAGAAAGTTCCACGGGACAGTGCCAAGCCAGGCAAAACTCCAGCCATTTGGTTTGACAGAGATGCCTCTGAAACACTCTATCTCAAATAAGTTAGATTCCCATATGCAGAGGTTATTGGTTTACACCTAGTTGTCACGCCAGAGGCAACTGATGGAAAAGGTGGCAAAAGCATGTTAGGATGGAAGAGGAATTTTATAATTCAACAAAATGTTGGAACTTGGTCTTTGTAGAAAACTTTAGATTTTCTAACATATCCTCGGAAATGATTGTTTAGCAGATGATCATGAAATAGCCAATGAAGTCGTAGACTAAAATAATAATCAGGGGAGGTGTCAGGTGGTCAGAATCACACTGGCTCAGGAAAACTAATATCAACTAGAAACTTGGGAATGTAGCAGAGGAAGGATCAACACAGTCTAGCAAGTAACCTGGCTAAGTAGAGCAGAGGCCAGGGAAAAATAAATCTCATTCTGTCCCCACCATGACTTCAGAGTTAAAAGTAATCTTACATCTTTAGCAATACAGACAGGTAAAAACACTGAATTTATTTATTGTAATACTATTAAAGTCTAACTGCATTTGAATATAATGTCATTGTATAAGAGAACACTCAGATTATGTCCTTTAAAGGAGAAAATTAATATCGCATATGGCTGATACAAGAAATAAATTAGAGCCAGAGGGCCATTGCTGTGCACTGTAATATATAGCTCCCTTCCTTGAAATTACTCAGCCACTTTCCATTGTGGTAGAGTGAATATTAAAGCCCAAATAGCTAAGATGGAGAATAATTCCTAGCTAGTCTGAGTCCCTGTAGTCACAGCTGGCCTTACTTTTCCTTCTTGTTACCCTGGGCCTCTTTCAGGACCACAGACTGTGATATTTCCTTGTTTCCTGGAATAGTTAATTTTATGTGTCAATTTGGCTAGAGCATGGTGCCTAGCTGTTTGATCAAACATTAGTCTAGATGCTGCCACAAAAGTATTTTTCAGATGCACTAACGTTTCTAATCAGTTGACCTATCTATGTAAGGCAGATTACCCTCCATAATGTGGGTTATCCAGTCAGATGAAGACCTTAAAAGTAAAGACAGAGGTTGCCTATTAGAAAGAACTTTTCCTTAAGACTACAATGTAGAAACTCCGCGTGAGTTTCTAGCCAACTGCCTTTCCAGAGTTTGGATCCAAGACTACAGCTAAGGTGTCTGTCTCTCTCTCTCTCTCTCTCTCTCTCTCTCTCTCTCTCTCTCTCTCTCTCATGCTGTTCCATCTTCTAATAATATCTCACCACCATAATGCTTTCACACGATCTCAATTTGTTCAACTCTTATTTATCTTCAGGTCTTTCTTTCAAAGTCATTTTCTCTTAAAATATCCTCTAACCATCAATACTGCAATGGGTGCCTTTCCTCAGTGTTCCCACAGTGTTCCCAAAGTTCATTATCTTCATTCTTATGATATGACAATATAATTACTCTTAAGTTTTATAAGGGCAGAGATTTCATTTGTGGTTTTTACAAACTACCAGTACCTTGAGCAGGGTAAATCCTCAGTAAATTTGTGATTAAAAAAAAAAAAAAAATGAGTCAATTAATAAATAAATGAATGAATAAAGGAATGAGTAAGTGGCAGGATAAGAAATACAGACAAAAATATTTCAAGGGAAACAAAGCTTTTGCCAGAATGCTGGTGGTCTGAATTTATGGAAGGAGACCAAAGACATGACCACAGGTAAATAGCTGTGAGATGGGGAAGTACTGATGTGGCGGGTAGAAAGTCTTATTATTATCATTACAGAACACCTACTGTGCCCTATTGGTATGTGCAGGTAATGTTCTAAGCACTTGCACACCTATTAGGTGAGACAGGCAGGATCTAACCAGTTCTGACTGGACCCAGGGCCCATGGCTAATAAGGGCTCTATAATATTGCCCGTGTCCCCCTGAAAGAAACAGATATTTTAGGAAGGTTCTTTGTCTCCAGTGGTAGCCCTGAATGCTGTTTTTCATGTGTTATATTAGGTTTTAAATCACCGGTAACTTTTTTTTTTCAATCAATTTTCACCAGTAAAGCTTGCCTTTAATTCTATAATCATTACCATTCATTATGGTCTTATACATGTCAGTTTACCTAAACAAATCAAAATACTCAGACTATAAGAAGTTATTTTCAGGTAAATTGAAGAGGAAAATGTCTGTTTATAAGAAATCTTTATCACTGTGAAATGGACCGAAAATGGATGTTGTTTAGCATGAAATCATGTAGAGTGACCCTGAAAGATTTTAAAAAGTAATCAAGGACATTCCATCTGCTCCTGCTGATTCATAATAGTTGTAAGTTCACCTTTCCAAACAAGAAAACAAATTCTGAACTCGTAATGTATTTCTATGGCACATAGAGCTTTAAGAGATTTGTGACCATCAAGTAATCAAAATGGGTAGAGCCATGCAGGCAGCGGTTTTATTCCGGACCTCTCTCCTACCACCACCTGTTGCTTCCTTGCCTGTTTGTCTGCTCACAGATGATCCACTCTGGCTGGCATTGATTGTGTTTTGTAATAATATGTGCAGTATTTTGTTATGTTTGGAACAGGCAGTTTCATATCACATCCTCTTCATATAACATGATATGGAACCCCCAAGAGAAAATTTGTATATTAAAATATTTGCAGGGGGTGAAAAAAAAGTAAGTTACAAAAAGACACATGGAGTGACCTGTGTGTGTGTTGGCAGGAGTGGGGGAGGGGGTGGGGGAGTCGGGCAAGACAGGAAAGAATGTCAAACCCAGTTATACAGAATCCATGGATGATATAATTATGCAGGATGTTTATCGTTCTACTACCTATAATTTCTATAATACAAATATATTTCTTTTATGGTGAGAAAAAAATAGGCATGAAAAATATAGGAATATATTTCTGTCTGTTGTTTTTGGTCACTATTCCAAGCTAAAATTGCAGTAATGCTTTTGAAAGAAGAAATTTCATTTGTCTCGATTTTTCTTACTGGTACAAATTAGAAAAAGAGAATTATAGTCTGAGAACAGAGAAAAAGTTAAATCATATACTTTGGTGAGAGTACTATAATTTTTAAATTCAGACTTGGAAAAGAGAAAAGGACTCTATTTCTGTCTGTTATGTAAGAAGCAGCTAAAATCCAAAGTAAGGGGAATGATGGAATTGGCCAGAAGGCCCCAGTAAATTTTGATGTGTTTCACTGGGAGGGAGCTTGAGTGTGGCCAAAGTCATCTGTTGAGTAGAGATTCCTAATTTTGTTGGAATTAACTGAATCTCCACTCCAACAAGCAATCCTCTAAATACTAGGGATTTAGCAGCAAAAACAAAAAGGCAAAGCAAGCCCCGCCTCAGAGAATTCATCTTCCAGGGGGACTGTAGAAATGCCTATGGGAGTGGGTAGAGGACCTCACATGCAGGGCAATGGGATGCCAGGGCTCTGCGAAGCAAGAGGTAGAGGTGATACTCTAGGACATGTGGCCCCTAGTAAGGCTGACCCTAAGCTTGGCTTTTGGATACAGACGGATCTGGCTCCCCATAAATACTCGGAATGGTGAGTAAAACTTACGTGTAAAAGGCAACAGTTTGTGTTTTTCTGATCCCTTAGGCCCACCTCAAATGGACAGAATTGTCAGCTGAGGGCCTTGCTCTGCTGTGTGGGCTCCCATTTATGCGATAGCTTGCTTTCAGTATCTTTAGTAAAATAAACTGTTAATTAGCTCAATACTAAAATGATCGTGTGGACATTATATACAAAAAGGCATTAAACAAGCACTATTCTGCAGGGTGCAGGAACTAACCTATATCATCGCAAAATGCTACACATATCAGAGCATCCATTTTCTATCCAAACAGGAAGCTGTACTTGGCTTTGCTACATGTGGATTTATTTCTTTGCTCATTCATGCAATGAAAAATCTTATCCGCAATGCCGATTTAAAGGCTTAATAGATACTTATGAATTTTCAAAGAAAGTTTAAATAATGCTTTATTTTTTTAATCTGCAAAAGAATATAATAATGCTCACTTCATTGAAACGTGTTAAAGATTAAATTGAGAAAATGTTGATTTATTATGAGTGTCATTTTTTTTAAATATTCATAAGGATATTCCAATCTCTTAGGTATATAAATGCCCTTAAAAATATAACGAATTTGTTAATTCCTCACTATATCTCAATATTGGGTATATAATTCAGGTCAAAATAACATTCACAAGGAAATACCCAGAAGACTTAAACTTATTTCATACCAGACCACAAGTATGTCATCCATGCGTTCATACTTACATACCTTTTGTTTCACATCCTTGCATTCAAAAATAAAAACAAAGATTTATCTTCTGCAGTCTATTACTTCAATGATGTGTAAAGTGCTTTAGTGATTTTTGTTAAGAGATCCGAATGGACCCCAGTAAGATGTGTTGGCATTCACATTCCAGACAAATTTTCAACTTTCCAATAAATGCTAAAAATTTCATGATGTATTTCAATTCTCCAAATAGATTCAAAATTTATTCCTGTAAAAAGTGTAATTGAAATATATTTGAAAGTCCCTAATGCCATTAATATAATCTAACTTGCCACGAATGAAAGCTAGGCTCCTTTAATAAAAATGGAAGTACTATGGACAATTACTCTAGCAATGATCCCAACAAGAAAGATATTTAATTATGTTAACAAAGGATATTCATTTCCCCTTGTTTCCCCTTTTTTTCAATTTCACCATTTTGTTCACAAAAGCCATTCGTTTCATCTTGCCTTGGAAATCATTATTATTAACTGCTGTAGGTCAGCTTGGTGGGATCTACTCGGTTATTCTTATACTCAGATTTCTCTTTCATAGCCTAGAGAACTGACCTTTATTGAATTTTAATTTTAGCTAAAACTTCTAATGCTTTCCATGGTTCAAAGATGAATTCACTAAATGAACAAGTCAGAATGGCAGTTTCTGTTGCAGTTTTCACCTTTTCAAAGTGATCCAAGAAAATAAACCAGTATGGGAGGAATAGGATGCCCATTCTGAGTCTTCATACATACTTAACTTGAAATGTCATACCCCTTTGTATCCATCCAGTGTCTCCTATCGGGGCCATGAGTAATCAGCATGTGCAAGTCAGGAATTGTGATGCTGGAATGTGAAGCTTTTTAATTAGACTGATATTATCCTACGTTTACAAAACCCTATGTATCTATCATGTATTTACATTTCGTAATCATGGTCGTTTTCAAACATCAAACAAATGTGTAAAAAGCCAGAGGTTCCATTCAGAGCAAATGCAGCAAATTTGGTTCGGAGATTTCACTCCACCAACTGCTACAAAAGGAGAAAAGGCTTCCAAGATGGGTGACAGTAGAGGACTTTGTGAGGGATGTTTGCATGCTCATCCTTGGCTTAGTATTACCTAAATACCAGCCCATCCTTATATAAATGTAATCAATAAGAAACTCAATCATTCAGCCCCCACCCCATCTAGTACATGCACAGACAGCCTGGATGGATTCCCAGCAGAGAACAGTTAAAGGCTACGTTGAACATTACATTTTCAGAGAGGTTTAAATTCCTACTGGGAACCCAGAGACCAAGAAAGCAAAGAGCTGATAAGTGATAAAGGAAAGACTACCTCTAATAAAACTGTTTGTGGGCCTGATATTAAAACCGTTGACACTGATGAAGTCGAAGGCAAGAAAAGAGTATAGATGCAGTTTCTTTCTAACAAAAACATTCGTGTTTAAATTCTTGAGAAGAAATGACTTTATTTCAATATTTCTGCACACACCTTTTGCCAGAGAGATTATTTTGACAAAAATCATGTACCATGGTCAAATCTTATAGAAATATTTCTTAACATATTGCTTCTTTTGGAGAATAACTAGGCATTACTTCATGAAAGACTGAAAGAAGTTTTTTAGCACACATATCTCCTTAACTTTATTTAAGCAGCATTTCCTAAACTAATTAACCACAGAACACTATTTTCCAGGAATACCTATTAACATTCTAGGAAACATATTCTTCTGGTGTTTATGTTGCAGCAGTAAAATTAAGGAGATGAACAAGATGACATGTAAGGACACACCCACCTCTAAATTTCAGGACCTCTGCTCTGGGAATGTCTGTCCCTCCATTTCCTTCTGCTGCTAACCAGTTTCATTATCATATTCAAGGGCAGAAGCTCCTCTACTTGAAACCCCAATCTCTTCTGTCTTAATGCAAATCCATTCCTCTGTTTTAGCTCCTTGAACTTTGAGAGCCAGTCTTGAGGCAGCACCCTTATCAGAAATAACCCTTTTATTAGTTAGAGGACCACAAAGGTCACCTGTCAGAGTTCTTGCAACATAAATTCTTCGATTCTTTCCTCAAAGAATCTATTCTTCCACCTTGGTATCTTCATTTTCTTACAGAGCCTATGGATTTGAATATTACAATAAAAAGGACACAGTTAAAGATGTAATAAATTTATGATTGAAAAAGTCAAGAAAATGATCTGTCTCCTACATAACCATCCTAAATCCTGTTTCAGACTACAGGCTCTTCCTCATTTTTTCTTCTGTAACCTCTGACCTCAACCCACAGCGTAGCCCAGCTTTACTGAGCTTCAATCCATCCCTCCCCAACATTTACAACCACTAAGAGAAAATTCATCCACCAGCAACACTACAGCTCATAAAGCTCAGGTTATAGAGATGGAGGGCAATGCGAGGTGGGCCGTGATGTGTAATAAAACCTGGACCCATGTTACTGCTCACTACACATTCCCAAGATTTCTAAGCTTCTTGAAGTTAACTAGTTGCATGTGACTAGTTCTGGCACATCACTGTGATCAAAACTGATGTTTGTCTTTTGGGAACTATGACAGCAAAATGTCATGCACAAATTTCCAGTGTCTCTCTCCCTTTGCTGAAGTAACAAGGTATACAAAATGGTGTAGCCTCTGTCAGCCTTGGTTCCTGAAAGACCATATGGAACAGAACCCCCATTCACCTATGTAGGACAGGCAGTATAAGTGAGAAGTATTTGTTGAGTTAAGCCCTCTTGGCTGTAGTTGTTTATTTATCACAGCCCATCCTGTTGAGACATTTCTCAGTACCCACTTGTTAAGAATTAGCACCAGCTTCAAAATGATCAGGGACAGGAGAGAGATCTCTGGACACACTAAAATCCTTGGTGAAAGGGACTGATTTTTAGGTATACTGAGAAAGCAATTCTTAGTGCCCATTCGAAATAGGCCTTTAACTATTCTCCACAGACCTATTACACATTTATAAAGTCCTGTATTAAGGATTGTTAAATTACAGATTTCTCACCTTGAGGCCCTACCTGACCATCAAAGTTCCTGGAGTAGCTTAAATGAGGGAAGTAACACCCTGTTTCTCTTAAATAATTTAGTCATAGCAAGCTTACTGCAGTCATACTATAGTTATATAGAATGACATAACTAAATAGAAATGGAATCCTAAGGATGCATGTTCTGATTCCTCAATAAGAAAATTTGCTAAAGCAATTTCTAATCACTATGATTGTACTTACTATAGCCATGTTCTAATATAGTCTTCCCCCCAAAAAGATTTAAAAGGCTAAAAATTTATTTTTATCTATAGTGTGGCTAATAATAATGATATAGAAAATAAATTATGACTTTTATTCCATATTCCACTATCAAATACTTTAAGTAAATTTGTTCCATATAGAAAATATAAATTTTTAAAAAAATAATCCAGAGCACATTAACTTAGGCTAGCCATGCTATTACTATGACTTAGCTCTTAAGGGAAAAAAACATCTTGCCCCCTATTTTGATAAGAGCAAGTAGAGTATAGGTGAATGAAAAGGGGGAGAAACGACATATAAATAACAATCTTTCAAACTTCTATTCACGAATATTGTTTTTGTCATCGCAATTGCACAATGAAATATGAAAGTTCAATTTCCTCTTCATTTCCTTTTAATAAAACTTCTGTTCATTTCATTTCTGAGAGAAGATTGAATCTAAATTACTTTGACTTCTCTTGGCCTAACTTTGGTGACTGTACCAGACAGGAAAACGGAGGCCTTTTCGAGTATCACCTAAGGAAATAAAGAGGGACAGCCTCCTCTGTGTTCTGCCTTGGATCTTATTCTCCTGCTGTGTGGATCTTCTGCAGGAGCAGTGAGTGCTGACTGCACGTTATATTGTAATTCTTGCTCCATATCTTAACCAGGACACTTGCAGAAAGAGAAAATCTACAAGAAGAGCCTCTCATGCAGTTCTTCTCATCCATTCCGCAGCAGCTGTATTTCCTAGTTACAGGAGAAAATGGGGTACTCTTTGGTGAGGTGGCATTTGAATGTCCATATTATGTCAAAAATATTTTTGATGAACATTCATCTAATGAGTTGAATTGTATACCCCAAAATTCATAGTTGAAGTCTTTACCTCCAGTGCCTCAAAATGTGACCTTATATGGAAATAGCATCACTGCAAATGTAATTAACTAAATGAAGATATAGTGGAGTAAGGTGGGCCACTAAATCAGTATGATCGGTGTTTTTATAAAAAGGGGAAATTTGGACACAGAGACACACACACTAGAAAAATGTCATGTAAAATTGGAGTTATGCTGCCATGAGTTAAGAACATACCAAAAAGTAGAAGACTCCTTGAAACACTTCCTTCCCCAGCAGCTGCAGAAGGTTCATGGTCCTGCCAACAACTTGATCTCTGACCTGAAGCCTCTGTAACAGTAAGATAATAAATGTCTATTGTTAAGCCACTCAGTTTATGATACCTTGATACTGTAGCCCTAGCAAACTAAGACAACCCAGAATGTTAGAAATAATTCATCAACTTTTAATGGTAACTTATTGTCTAAAAAAAAAAAAGTTCTTTGGCATGGGTTTGAAAGAGTTCTTGTCACCTGGCCTCCGTGTATTGTTCAGCCTAACATGTCTTCCACATCATTTGACCTTTACAATATTAATCCTTATTCTCCTGAAAGTGCCATCTTCTTCTGCCTCATGACTTTGAATATGGAATTCTCTCTAAAAATGATGGAGAATATATGATCTAAACTTCATGCAATTCATACTATAGTCCAGCAATAGTATATTCAAGGGAGTGGATTAACGATGGGCTGTGTCATCTAAATTAATTAAGGATGATAATGAAAATATGAAGGGTATGTTCAGTGTAAAGATATTGTTATAAATGGATTAGAAGTCTCAATAAGATCAAAGAACTTTTGAATTAGCAGTAATAGAATAATGAGATAGAAAGATGGAAAGTAGAGGAGAATGCTGTACTTAAAATCCAGATTTTGCAAATAATACAGTTGTTATTAATGTCTCAGATATGACCATGAAAATGTGTCCCTGAGATAGACAATAGTAGGCTAATATAAGAATGGGTTCAGGGACTCATGAGCCCAGGGTGTTGAATAAATGGTTTACGTGGATGTTGCC
This sequence comes from Pteropus alecto, assembly GCF_000325575.1. NCBI lineage: Eukaryota > Metazoa > Chordata > Mammalia > Chiroptera > Pteropodidae > Pteropus > Pteropus alecto. Next base: position 9,396,011 of record NW_006434825.1, read on the forward strand.
TTTTTCTAAGAATAATAAGAAACAATAGTGAAGAGCACATAGCGGATGTAATGCTTAGAATCTTTAATGAATGAAGAGAAGTGACCAGAAAGCTAATGATGATCTGATATTACATGTTTCAAAGGAACTCAGGTTGTTGGGGAGAAAGGGAAAGTACATGGTCTGGATCAGCAATGACAAACAAGGCGTCCCATGCCACTTAAAGGCCCTATGGGAATCATGGGAGAAAAAAGCAACTTCAGACTTTCTGAAGAACACATAAATACCACAGACAGAACAACTAGATTACAAAACCCAAAGCAATAGATAACACTTACAACAAAACTAAGTGATGAAGAATCACCACAAACACTAATATTCAAGTGAGTGAGCAGAAGACCTGCATGGCATCCGGTGTGAGTGGTGAGTGGAGGAACGGAGAAGGAAACATTGACCAAAAGTAGCCAATAGATAGTCACTGGAGAACAGAACCTGAAACTGGGAGGCGCTTTGACTTGTCTAACGTTAGGGCTCTCACCTAGGACAGTTTAGTGGGGTGGGAGCAATCTACGGCCTGTGGATTTTTGAACCTGACCTCCCAGGCTCCTTTCTTGAACAGAGCCACACTTGTTTTCTACTCTATGCTGTTCACGCTCCAACCTCTCACACACTGTCAGCTCTTTGACCTTGCAAAAGACTACCCAGAACCTTGGAACCCACCCTCTTACTATGTGCTTTTTTTCCTCCCAGACTTACTTAACTTCAAGATTTTCTATGATTAAATTGATTTGGAAGAGAAAGATTGGGGCACTGGGGAGTGGAATTAAAGCAGTGCTTCCAAGTTTAATTACATTTTGCTTGCTTAAAGGAAAGCAGACCAAAGCCAATGAACACTAAGGAAAGAGCAAATAACTATCAAAAGGATGCGTATCAGATGGGAATCAATTCAGAGCTCATTGCCGGTGTCAACATTATCAGTAAGATTTATCTTTAGGGGCCAGAGGAAAGCTGACCCACAGCAGGA
>NW_006434825.1:9397253-9407756 GCF_000325575.1 Pteropus alecto
GACTGGAGTTAAAACAGGTCCCCCAAAAATCGTACATTCTGATTTCTGGGAAAGCTTTCAGCACATAAGATCTTCCCCTGTATGACAGGGATCTTTCAAAGCTGACTTTGATGGACGCCCTTGTACTTATAAGCGTATAAACATCTTTCTGTCATCTACTTATCTATTTATCTTTTGGCAACCTAGAGTGGTAGAAAGGGCACAGACTATGACATAATACAGATTGAGATTGAAAACCAAACACTGTCACTTCCTGGCTTTGAACAGGTTACTTGTTATCATGAGCCACTGTTTCCTTAAGTTAAAATGGCACCAATAACATTTGTGGATGGCCACAAGCATCAAATTAGAGAATACAGATAAAGTGATCTCCTGTGATTCGGCAATCCATAAATGTTAGCTGTTAGTAATATATAAAAAATTTTATGCATTTGTTACAATGACTTTTTCAAACTATATTTTATTTTCATGTTCTGACTTGCATGAGGGTCTTCATGGAGAAGATAGAGAAAATATTAAGATCAAAAGTATTTCAGAAAATATTAGAAGGACATCCCCTGAAGCTTCGGCCTTTGACCTACCATCACTAGCTTCAGGACTGGAAGCCTGCCTGAGAGATCTGCTGTACTAATTAGTCTTTAAAGGGTCCCTGGGGGCTTGAAAGGAGGCTTCTTCCCCTGAATCCACATTTCCTGTGTGGCTGGCTTCCATGAATTTAGGCTGCTGGCCAAAACAGGCAGCTCTGGTGGGGCACATGCTTTTCTCAAATGAAGTGAACAGATGAAAAGAAGAGAGGAAGGGAATGTCGAAGGACTTCCTAATGAGATCTCTCCTTGCTGCGAGCCCTCTGGGCGGAGGGATTAGTGTGCAGATCATTTGCTAATGAGTGTGGCCACAGCTGTATAATAACCTTAAATGCTCAAGAAATGTAGAGTAATTCTACTGAGTGCCTTTCTCGACTGGATGTACTGAGAAACAAGATGACCCATTTCAAAATGCAAGTCCTGAAAAAAGCAAAGGTACTAAACACAAATTATAATAAACAACTCTACGACATATATTGTTAATAAACACTACGGAACTCCACCCTATGTGTGTGCCAGTGAGTTTAACAGAGGTAGCTCCTCCTCAGAAATCTGTGATGGGTAGGTGTCTAACTCAGGTCTAAATTAACTTTTTCTTTGCCCCACCCCCAGCAGTCTAATATTGAAAAGTTTCCTCCTTAATTCATAGGAGTTCAGTAAACTCCTCATGGTATTTCCTCCACTTTCCTTCTTTTTTTTTTATTCCTTTCTTCTGAATTATATGCAATAGGCCCCAAAACATGTAGTGTAGGTCTGATTTTCTTACTTTTAGGAAATGTGAGGTAGGAAGAAGCAAAAAGTACTGAGTACAACTCTAAATCGCTATCCCGATATTAACTAAATTCTTATTAGAATTGGATGTCTAAAGCATCTATTGCTAATTAATTTTTATTAAGCACCCACACTAATACACCTACACTTTGACCTTTTCTGCTTAACCTTTTTGGAAAAAAGGAAAAAGAAAAGAAAAAAAGAAGGTATTTTCTTGGTTCCCCAAGTGCCTACAAGTTTATCAGCAAACCATGCACATTCAATCATGCTCCCCTAATGAACTGCTGCTGTCAATTTAGTTCTCATAAAAACACAAGCGAAGCAGCATACAGAGGAGTGATTCCTGAGCCTGGTCTGTGATACACCAGGGTGTCTCCAATTATTTCCAGGAGGGGGTTGAGGGTGTCATGAAATTCTCTGATAAAACTAATTTTAATCCACTTTAATCTGCAAAATTGCAGGCCACGCAGCACTTTGATTAAGAAGGACATTTCAGAAAATCAAGTGAGTCACAGTAGGGTATTGAAAATAGAAAAACAAACAAACAAAAAATTTTGGTATAGAAATTCATAACCAATTATGTTTTTCTTTCTTTCATCCACATAGCAGGTGGCACCTCCTATTATGATCCCACTATTTGGGTAGATTCTCAGGTGCTAAGGAGAAGAAAAAAGAGAAGCTAATATTTATTGAGAATTTGCAATGCGAAGATCATTGTAAGAGAAATTTTTGCATATTATATTCCATATCATGCCTGCAACATCTTTATGAGATGGAACCAGTAAGAATGGAAACTGAGAGCTCAGAGACACTAAATAATTATCCCAACTTCCAAAGCTGATAAAGGAGAGAGCTGGAAGTTGAGCTTACATCTCTCAATTTCAAAGCTTATATTTTTTTCCCATTAATATATTTTCATAAATAGTGTATGAGAACCCATAAAGAGGGTATCATCTAACTGGGAAGACAGAACACTTAAGCACTCAACGAGAATTAAATAGACATAAGACAATATAGGAGTGTCGAATTTTTGATAAAGAAATAAAATAAGGTGAGATATCAATATGGGCTAGAGGAAATAAAAGGTCTCATTAACTTGCTTAAGACCCTAAAGACTAAGCTAAATTGGAAAACACTGAGAAAAGCAGAAATAGGATTTTAGGTAAAAGAAAAGGTAGGAAAATTTAGTTGGATGTGAGAAAGACCACCTTGGTCACAAGGAGAGTTGATTGCCCAGAGCGGCCAATTTGGGTAGAGCAGTAGCGGGGAATCCATTTAGTTAGATAGTGTATGTCTAGACTCAAATCAAGAGCTATTAAGTATTGACAGACAGTTGTTCCTTGCTTTATCTAGTTTGTTTGTTTGTTTGTTTGTTTGTTTTTTAAATGTATGTATTAACTACCTCCTCTGTGTACAAGAGAAGCCCAGTCAAGTGCTCTGCACTAAAAGTTAATTGTTTAGGGATTTGTTCTAGCATCATCTGAACAAGCTACTGAGCCTTGCTTAATCCAAAATGTCTGCATATCTTGAAATGAAACCATAACACAACATTTGTATGATTGTTAAAATTGCAATTTTTAGCCCTGATCTCTTGACAGATTGTTAGACCTTTGAATTCAACTACCTATTTGACAGCTCCACTTGAGTGTCTAATCAAAAAATTAAAAATTAATATGCGTAAATAGAACTCTTGATTTCATCCCTTCACACACACGCACACGTACACACACACACACACACACACAATCCCTATATATATATATTCTAAACTTGATTTTTTTTTTCTTGCAGTGCTACCTCAGTCACAAAATTTTGGTTTCTTCTTCCAATATTAACTAAATCTGGCCAGTCTACTCTCCAAAACATAGCCAAAGTGTACTTTTAAAAAATGTAAGTCACTATCTTTAAAAGTCTTAGAATGGAATCTAAATCTCATTTTCAAGTCCTTAAGTGGTTTTCTCTCTGTCTTTCTCCAATATCATTTATCAAATCATTTATTTTCCCTTTTCATGCTGCAGCCACACTGGCCTTTGTTTCTCTGCCTCGATAAGGTCATTCATGCTACCTCATGGCCTCTGCACCAGCTGTTCATCCCGTGTAGAATGGTTCTTCTCACTAATCTTTGCATATTTGGCACTTTCTTGCTATTTAAGTATTGACTCAAATGTACCCTCTTCAAAGAAGTCTTGCCAGCACTCATTCTAAAGGAGACCCCCAGTTATGGTCTATCAAATCATTCCCTTCAGTTTGCTGCATTGTACTCATCATTACCTAAGATTTTTCTTAGATATTTCTCCAATTAGTTTTATGTTTATTTTTTCTCTCACTCCACCAGCATGAGCTTCCCTTCAAGCTGCATGAGAACCAGGAAACCTTCCCTCCTTGTTCACCTTTTATCCTTCCACATGGCAGTGTATCAGGCACTTAGAATGGCCCAATAAACACTTGCTGTATTAATTAATAGTCAACCAATTTTGAGTAGGAGTTTGACATGAAGCAAGTACACGTTGATGGGAAAATACAATGATACGCATGCTTATCTGAGTAGGGGATGATTCGAATCTGGATATAGTTTGATTGGCTAAACCAGTAAGAGAGTAAGGGAGTCAGTACACTGGGGACAGCTGGAATGGAACATAAAAGGAATAAATGAAAAGAAATATTATAGGAAAATTTGGAAATATTTAGTGACTAATTGCTATGAAAGTATATAAATCTTTCTGCTTTCTAGCCTCAGAGATCATGTAAAATACAGAAACTATAAGGTGAAGAGAATCCTTAGGCAGGAATATGGAAAGTGATGCCCCTCAGAAATAGCATGGTACATTCAAAGAAAGATATCCAGTAGGCAATTTACTAATCTAATGTATTGAGAAGACCATAAAACTTCAGGTACTGATTTTGGCAAATGTAGATAGGATTATTGTTGAAAAATATTCAGTCCCCCTTTTGTGATTCTGTGTAGAGAATGAAGTTCTCTGCCCCTTAATTTTGAACTCAATCATATGATTCTTTTAGATAATATGAGATAGGATGGAAGCAGTTTTGGAATGTGCGTTGGTTCCCATGCTTCTGCTGTGAGATGCTTAGCTGCTTTTCTGAGGGAGGATGAGAAACACAAGAGAAAAACTGGATCCAAACTCTAGCCTGAGGCCAAGCCCAGATGAATCTAAGCTGGACTAACTGAATCCCAACCAACGTGAAGTCATGTGAGCAAAAATAAGTAGTTACTGTTTTAAGACAATGAGTTTTAGATTGGTTTGTTAAACAGCTTTGTGGCAATTTCTGACTGACACAGAATTATCAGAAAAATTAAGGAGTCGAAACTGTTAAAATAGTTGAACTTGCTGAATGAGCGAGTATAGAAAATTACTAACAGCTAAGTAATATAGAGTACTGAAATATTTCTTCGCTTAAAATATTTATTCTATTTTCGTTTACTCCAACATAACTCCTTCTCTCTCTAATAATATTTTGATTCGCTCACGGATTCACATATTTATTTATTCAAAAATACATACTGAGTAGTGCAGACATTTATGTGTCAGGAGTATAGCAGAAAACAAGATAAAATATACATTGCAACCTTGATATGCAGAGTTTCTAATGCACTTTACTGCAAACTCTTCCAAAATGTATAACTACACCTTCAACTGCTTACCATACTCTAGATATATATTTCCAAATGTCAGCATGGCCTCTTGGATGTCCCAAAGGTATCTTGAATTCTACCTATCCAAATACTAGTTTATTAACTTTCTCACCTTTTAAGCAACAATCTACTCCTCTTCCTGTCTTTCCCACATATAAATCTGTCATCAGTTCATTCAAGCCAGGACATCTGGAATCTTAATTTCTTCTTCATCTCCTATTCCATTCCCAGTCAACTTTCTCCCACCATCAAGTCTATCTCCTCAGTGTTTCTCTGGAGAATGTCCTCCTCTCTATCACTGCCCTTAAGGAAGTCTCTTATTCTATTAGAACAGTCATTGTGTGTGTGTGTGTGTGTGTGTGTGTGTGTGTGTGTGTGTGTGTGTTGTGTGTGAGAAATAAATGATGAAAAACATATGTAAGGAGCTGATACAGTTTCCAATACAAGTATATCACGATTTTTTTTTTCTTGGCTAGAAGCTTTATATTCATCTGCTAAAAGCCAGCAGAAATGCCACCTCTATGTTGAGAATGAGTATAGCAAGCCATGTGAGCTGGTAAGTACACAGGCCTAGGGAAGAGGAGAAATACTTCCCCTAGAACTTGATCCTATGAGCCAAAAGAAAAGGGGAAGGAGGACACTCACCCAGAATACTTGCACGTAGAAACAGTTTTCATTTCAAAACTGTAATGAATAACCCAGAAATTAGAGCATTAAATTTATTTTTTTCTTAATTTGCACCAAATATTTTAAAAAGAATCTCTTGACAGACTAGTTTATTTAAAAAGGGAAACACCAGACCTTCAGAACCTCCATTTCTCTTATTAAAATAAAATAAATGAATTTTGGCTTTGTTTGTGCTTAATCTTGGCTGGAAATTTACATTACCCAATCAGGAGTTAACAGGCCCCACAGGGGAAATCAAATGTCGCATAAAAATTCCACAGGAAATCCACTAATAAATCAGGGCAGGCGAAGCTGTATATATGGAAATTTCTAGGCCTTCTAAAGTCTATTAAAAACCTCTAAATCCTGCGTTAGACAAAACATAAAGGAGGGTTGGGAGCTCTGTCATTCCTGGGAGGCCCTTCAATTTCTACATACTAATATTTAATCATTGAAAATGTCTATACATCCAAAATTAAGTCATTTAGTCTTGGTATATATAACACATTAATTTTATATAAACTCTTATTCTGACATGAAGTAGTTTACATAAGAGGGAAATAAAATTTTCTGGAGCTGAGCACAGAACATTTGTCTTCTATCTTTATCAAGAGAGAGTTGTGATGATGGTTTAATATGGCATTTGGAAAGCCGTTCTTGATGATGTCTTTCCCACCTTTCTGCCAAAATACCTTCGAAGACACCAACAGAGGTGAGAAATCACATCTCTGAAAATGACTGTACTACCAGAATTTGAGAGAAATTTCTATTCACCCAAGACTGAAGGCAAGAAATGGAAAAGCACTAGACCTAGAGTAGAGAGAGAGAGAGAGAGAGAGAGAGAGAGAGAGAGAGAGAGAGAGAGAGATTATAGAAACCACTATGATACTGCCTACTAATAAAAATAGATACTCTCTTTGATGACTGATGCTTACAAATGAGAGAGAGAGAGAATGAGAATGAGAATGAGAATGAGAGAGAATGAGAATGAGAATGAGAATGGATGAGAAAGATTGATTGTAAGTAGGATGTTTCCTAATTGTTTCCGTGCTCTTCGGTCCTTATTCCACAGTTCACATTCTGTAATATGCTGAATATTAGACAAGCTGTTACCCACCTCACCCCCAACATCGAAGGCCAGTTTGTCATCATTTGGTTGTGTGTGCTTGAGCGGGGAGTGTGCTGCTACTTTTTATACCTCTCTCCATAGAAATTTTCCTTTTTAACATCAAAGAAAATGCGAAACTTCAGGAACACCATTGGGCAGGGAGTAAGAGAACATGGCAAACAATAGCACTTCTGGAGATAGAAACAAGTCATAAATAAAAGTTGTGACAGTATCTTGGTATTGAAGAGCACTTGCAGGGGTTCATCCAGCTATAAATTCTCATCCATTCCAACCAGTCAGAGTGTCAGAGAACCAGGGGCTGAGGGAAAGGAAACACTCACTTCTTGCACAGCAAAGTTGAACCCTGCAACTGGCAGAGTCTCATGGGCTTTGGAAGAGTGGCTGACCCGTGCTTAAGTGAACTGTGAAGCCAAAATAAGTCCACGTGTTCTGTTTATTGTCACGTACCAAAAAGAAAAGCAAAACAAACAAACAAACACTCTAGTGCATCTGCACATATATGCAAGAATAGAGAAAATAGAGCAGGCTTTCCCTTCATAAAATAACTTACTGAAACAAATAGACTATATCTATCATGTGTACATTTACACTGAGACCAGCCATGGACATGACTAGGCTTTGCCTCACTCATGTGTTTTTAAAATATGATACTTCTTATCACCTTGACCATTTTTACAAATGAGTTAGAGCATATTATTTCTATGTTTTGTGGCAGAGAATAGAAAATGAGGCTGTCTCCACACTAAAGGAAGTTCTCTGTACTAAAAATTAGAAGGTCGGAGCAAATATGACCTCTTCCCTTCCTAAAATTCTTAAATTGTTGCACAGTTGTGTGATTTCTATGTTTACAGTTTCTTTCATTGAAAATAATACTTTAATTTTATTTTCAAAGTTCTCAAATCGGAAACTAAAGTACTAAATCTTGGCTTGGCTGTCCAGTCCCTTATTTCAGGCTAGTCCATTAACCTCTCTCAGCCTCCATTTCTAAAACTTTAGAAGGAAGCGATGGGACTTAATCTGTGCTTTTAAGCTGTAGTCTGTGGAGCTGGGGAGCTTCTAGGGTTGTATTTGGGGGAGAAATAATTGGACAGGTCTTCAGTCTCCATTCTTTGTTCGACCAGGGTAGTTTAGTGTCCATCTGTTTTCTTTGATGGCCTTCTGCATTAGTTTGTGTCCTGTTTTAGTCAGAGTTCTCCAGAGAAATAGAAACAGTAGGAGATTCATATACACACATATATGAACAGATTTATTATAAGGAACTGGATCATGTAATTATAGAGGCTGAGAAGTCTCACAGTCTGCTGCCTACAAACTGGAGGCCCAGGAAAGCCAATGGTGACATTCAGTCCAATTCTGAAGGCCTGAGAACCAGGAGCACCAAGGGCAGGAAAGACAAGCTGAGTGTTCTAGCTCAAGCAAGAGTAAATTCTTTCTCCGTCCAACTTTTTGTTCTGTTCAGACGTTCAAGGGATTGGATGATGCCCCTTCCCCCACCCCACATTAGAGAGAGAGAATTGCTTTACTGAGTCCATCAAATCAAAAGCTGATTTTATCCAGGAAAAAGTGGCCATGCCACTGAATATATTTCATTGTAAAATATATTGACTCTGAGTCAACTCTTATAGTTTGTTTCCTTTCAATGAATTTTTCATATTCAAAATTTTAAAAATGGGAATAGTTTGCTCTAACATATCTACCTTGTCGGTGTCAAAGATGTAATCCAGACCAAATTCATACTATTAGAGCATTGGCGATGATAAAATAAATTCTTGTTCCTTTTTCCTAATTTCACATATACTAAAATGAGTGTACTGAAAAGGAAGGATACTGATGAGATTTTTTAAAATTTATTTCTGATGCTAGTTATGCAGGAAACTTTCCTTGCCTTAGACTTGACAGATTAAAATGTGGAAAATCCACTTTTATTTTTCTGACTGACAAAAATATTGAAATAACACAATTAATGGGAAAAAATCAGCTGTTGAACATTTTTGTCATCAAGTATTTAAACAATGGAATTCAAGGACTTTAGGCTTTTCTGTTTTTATCATAAATTTTGCTTTAATGTCTGTATATAACTGATTAGGAAATGTAGAGTGTAATTCAAAAGAAATTCAGTGGCAGCAAGGGTCTGTCGAAAGACCTCCCTGAGATGTATTAGCTAAAGCTCTATCTAGACCACTCATAAATTTTTGGAAGGAAATTGATTTCATTTTCTCTTCATTGCAGCAGTAAATAATTTTATAACTTGGAAACAATTCCTATGCAAACTCTTCAGTATATACTTAAAAAGAATAGAATTTGTCTCTTGCAGAGGCATGAAATTACTCCACAACTGTAATACTATACCTTAATTAAAACAAAAGCTCTTCTAAACCATTTTGAATAATATATACATTATAAACAATTTTATTCTAAAAGATATAGTGTAACTAAAATAGGAAGCAAAATAATAGAATAACAATATTGTGTGATCAAATTGTATCCATCCATCCATCCATTTAGTATATACTGTTACCACATCTACACTGTGTCCAGCCCTTTGCTGACAGCTGAAGACACATTAATTCTACATGATTCTTCAAGGAGCTCATAAAATTCTAACTGAGCGGGTACAAATGTTGATACCCATAGTATTATACATCATAAATAAGTAATGCCTGGTTATATATATATATTGAAGTGTAGGTGACCAGAGAAGTCCAAGCTGGCAAGCATGAAGTTGCTAAAACAAGAAGCAAAATAATATTGAATATAAGGAAGAGGGCTTTAGCTTAAGACAGTTCTATATTATAAAATCCCCTTTGGGCCACTTGCCAATGGTGTGACTTAGGGCAGATTCTTAACATCTCACAACTTTAGTCATGTCTGGTGTGAAAATGAGAAAGTTCCACTCAAAATCTTGTGAGAATAAAAAAATAATTATGAATATTGTCAGGCATACAGGAAATGTCTGATGGACATTATTCATTCTCCCTTCCTCCTCTTTATAAATTTACTAGTTGAAGAGGAGGCATCAGTAGGTGTAAATGCATCAAAGTGTGAATGAAAGGATGTAGCATGATCAAAGATCAGCTGGATGTTTCCTATAGTGCGAATATGCTTTCTATGAATTAATAGCCAATGGGGGGGGGGCGGCAGACCTGAGAAGGCAGTTAGATCTGAATTTTGATGGACCTTGTGTGCCATGCTGACTTTTTATATCATGTTTATTAACATACTTTAAATATAGTAATAAAATGACATAAATATCATGAAAAGAATTTAAAATTACTTTTATATGCCAAATATTTTCTGAATACCAGTATTAAAAATCTTAACAGTTCCTTGTATCAGAACATATATGAAAATTAATTCCAACTAGATTAAATTATTAAATGTAAAATTCAAAAAGATGTTTTTAAAATAAGAAGCAAGTACAGATAACTAATCAGTCATGGAGAGGCAAGACTTTTCTACTTACTAAGCAATAGAATGACATGAAAAAGATGGAAAGATTTGACCTGAGAAAATTGAATTTTTTTTCACATACTGAAAAAATGAAAATTAGCTCAAAGACAAATAATCAAAAAATTACAAATCTACATATATTAATACATCATTAAGTAACTTTTTCCTAACCTTTCTAGACTATGCACATATTCAGCCAGCATTGGGTCCTTCTTCAAATTTGTATTAAATATAAAAAGATCATTAATGTC
>NW_006434825.1:9407914-9508949 GCF_000325575.1 Pteropus alecto
GAATGAACAATGCAAATATTCCCATCGGAAAAGCACAGAAATAAATAATCAATGACTTTCCCTGATAATATTTAGTAGGGTAGAATAAGATGTTACATATTTATTAAAAGATATTGCTATGATTTCAGAGTTCTAATTAAAAGCAAATTTTCTCCTTACTTTCTTCTTTGATTAATTTTGAAGCTTATCATTGGCATTTATCCTAAAAATAAAGAGATATATTGGAATTAGTGATCTAGAATCATCGACTACTTACTGAGTACTGACTTTGTACCTAAAATTGTGCTGGCTGTTTTGACTTGTGTTTTATTATTCAATTCTTACAGAAGCCTATAGCACAGACATTTTTATTGGAATGAGAATGAAACTAAAGGTAGAGAGATGAAGTTAAATAATTTGACCTAAGTAATGTAGCTAAAAGGAATTAATTTCTGAGTTCTTATCCAAATTCTAAATTCTAACATCCACTTATATCCCACGTGATTGCTTCGGGAAGATTTAATTTATGATAAAGATTATAAAACAAAATAGGAGATGAGACGAAACCAAAGAACCCTTCTTTTCAAAGAAAACAATGACCACGAATAAGCTGACCCATTATTAGGCAGTGTCTTTACTTTCTGTCACAAAATGGGTAACTCCATCTCTGAAAATCTGTCTCATCTGTATGATTTAAATGACTAGTGTTACTAGGGCTCACGAGTCTTAATCTTTGTTGGAACCGAGAATAATCCGGAGGGCCTTTAACAAATACCGGAGTCTAGGCCAATCTCAGATTTACGATTCACATTTAAATGCTTTGGGTTGATGCTTAGGCATCGGCACTTTCTTTTTCGAGGCTCTCTAGGTGAATGTCGTGCACAAAGTTGAGAACTACTGCTCTAGGTCCTTGGCTATTTCAACAATAATAATTGGGGCTTGTGAGGTGTTTTTTTTTTTTTTTCATGTTTAAAAAATTACTTTTAATTAGACTGCACAGTTTAAAATAATATAACATTAACAAGTTTCCTTTTCGGGGGGCTGAAATTATATGAAGTCTCTGTGGTTAGTGCATACTGATAAGGCACTCTGATTGAAAGGTATGTCTTTGATTAATAATCACAATAAACACATGAGCTATTAATAAATGCAGTTTCGTTGGTAAATAACTCAGATCATGGAGTTGATAGAAAAATAATAGAAACAGCAATTTGACAATGGAAAAATTGGAAACTACCCCACACAAAATTATAACTTATATGCCAATTACTAGATCTAAGCAGGCAGGGGTTTGATGGGGGGGATTATAGAATGTGCAAAAAACATTAAACATAATTCGAAAAATTAATGAATAGATCCTGTGAATTTGTAATAATAGAGTTGATAAACTGAAGAATGAGCAGATTTCCCAATACTCCTCTGCGTTGCCCTTCACCCCCACACCTGGATATTGGTATGCATTAATATGTTTAAAATAATTCTATCTTCAAGTAAATTTGAAATTTTTGAGTTAAAGTAAGATAAATGTTTTTTTTTTTTGGACTATCAGAGATGTTAAAATGATAATATACACTATAAATCTCTAAGAAAAATGTACTATTTCCCAAATTTATTACATCATGGGCTTTTTTTTCTACCACATTGTAGGACAAATAACTAGATTGCCACATTTTCCTATAAACCGCAGCGATATCAACAAATTCCACAAAATGAACCAAGTGCCTATTATATGCCAAGGCCGGATTTGAAATATCTCAGGACCTGAATCCAGCTTTATTACAACTTTAACTTTTAGATTTCACAACAAAAGGGACTGTTAATTAATCGCAAAGTGACAGGTTCTCTTACAGCAGATAATGCTAACATAACTATTCAGCCTTGAGGCAGCTTGCTTTAGGACATGAATGCACTCAATCTTAAGGAGCCACAGGATGGGATGAATATATATTCAAGACTAACAGAAGTGTGATGGTTGGGAGGAAGGGAGGGAAGGAGGAAGAAGGAAAGAGGAAGGAGGAAGGAAGGAAGGAAGGAAGGAAAGGAAGGAAGGAAGGAAGGAAGGAAGGAAGGAAGGAAGGAAGGAAGTGTTTCCTGGTGGAAACATGGAAGGTAAAATCACTGACAGGTACAGTTGTGTCAGTGCCAGTAATTCACAGTTTTTAAAAGTTTTCTTTATACCGTTTTTTAAACATGCCTTAAGATCACTGTGGTTTGAGGTGACTATTATCTTCTATTCCTCTTCGCATTCTTTTGTAGAGAGCAGTGCAGGAATAAAGATGAAGATAGCAGATTTTGAAACTAAGAGATAAAAGAAATGGCCAACGGGAGATCTAATTACCCTCCTCCAAATTCACATAGTAAAATCCTGTGATAATGTTGCCACCAGAGAGACCAAAGATGGAATTTGCCTTAAAAGTTGTTAACAGAAATTTAATTAGTATGTGCATAAATACTTAGAGTGGATCAAGTTTACCCTGATATCTTTCCTTGACCACAGTTTAGTAAGCAAACTTAGGTCACGGGGTCAATAGAAAAGTAATAAAAACAGTACTTTCCTAATGAAAAACTTGGAAACTACCTCACACAAAATCTTAATTCATATCCCAATTGAAACCTTGAACCATCTGTGTGAAAAGTAGCACTGTTATTTCTGTTCTAGACCTGAGAATTAGAGAAATGAAGTCACTTGTCCAATCACACACAACGGGGCTGGAAATGTAAGTCAGTTTTCTGACTACAGATCTTGGGCATTTTCTTCCCTGTGTCCAGTTATGCTTTGTGGGCTTTCCCGTTACTTTATTTCTCTAAGGTCTCAAAGGGCATGTCATGTGAGCCATTTCTCTCTCTCTCGTATTGCTTCAGCATTCCCCAAAATGTCTTCCATAGAGCGCTTTATAATTTGGGCGACCCTTAAAATGTTTCATGAAAAAAAAAGAGATCTATGATCAAATCTATTTAGAACTGCAGGAACTTATTTATTATTTTGATTAGAATATTAAAAGCTATGAGAAGTCCTGCCGAAATTCTGCAAGTTTGTTAAGTGACGAAAGCTGTTTGCACAAGTTCACCCTACCATTGTCCAAACTTCTGCGACTGCAGGGAGCTTTTTGTAATTTCCCTATTCCCATTTTCAAACCCCACAGAACCAAGATGCTCCATTAGTATTCTACCTATGCATGTGATCATCTTTTGCTCACTTCCTGAATAAGACAGACATTGCAAATAGTATTATGTAATTGCAATTTGTTTTTTGTTTTTTTTTTTTCTGAATTATGCCATTAGAGTTTGGTAGGTTATCTCCAAAGAAAGCTGCAGATTTACAGAAAGCTATAGGTACTTGCAGCTGCTCCCATCGAGTGATTGAGTCTATTTAGCCTGGCCTTATGTAACTAATAGATGTGGCAGAAATAGCACAGTTCCAGATCTGGACTAGCCCTTTAAGAAGTATATACAGTGTTAACTTTTGCTCTCATATAAAACAACATAGATCCAGGCTACTGAATAAGAAGGGACCAGGAAGACCACAAGAAGCCACTTATATAACTGAGGCTTTCCAGCCACCCGCCAGGAACAAGAACCCAGACTTATGAGGGAGACCATCTATAATGTTCTAGCTGTGTAAAATCCCAGCTGAATGAACCATATAAGCAGCCTCAGCCAACACCACATGGAGAAGAACCACTCAGCCAAACCTCAGCATCGTAAGAATCAATGAATTGCTGTTGCTTTAAGCCACTACATTTTGGGGTTGTTTGTTATGTAGCAATCAATAAACAAAACACACAGTATTTCACACAACTGGGCAGAATTCAGGGCAAGCCCTGCATTTTTAACTTTCTATTGCCCTTTAGACTACACAAGGACATTGAAAAACTGGATGGCCTCAGGGTTAAAAATTGCACAGTCATGAGTGGAAATTCTTCCATTGCCTAAGCTGACACACACAGTGTTTGTGATAGGCTTCCTTCTCTGCCATCATTAAACAGCCTCCTGTCTTAACCATAACTCCTGTTAAGTGCACGCTCGGCAGAACGGATAGCGCCAGTTTCTGCAGGCCCTGTCCTTATTCCCTGTTCACTGTCTGCTCTCAGCCAGTCTCCTATCCCTTCTGTCAGACATTTCAGTTACTTTCCTGTGAGCTATTTGCCAGTAAAGAACCCAGAGTGAGAATTAATCAGCCCATTGCAGACTTAAACGTATCAAATGCAATTTTTGTTATTATTCTTGATTTTGCTGTTAAGTCTTAATTGCTGAACTATTTTAGGCAAGAGAGATATCCAGACTGTGTTTGAAGAATAATTTGTTTTAATAGCTGTCTTAGATGAGGAATGCCCAAATAATAAATGTACAAAAATGGTATCCAGAAAAATCTTTTTTTGAACTTTGTTTTTAATCTTCATTTCATGAATGGCCCACTAGAATGGGCAAACAGTCAGCACTGGGGTGGGGGTGGGGGCAGGAGGGAGCATTTCTTTAGAGTAGATTTGTTCTTTCCTTCCCATTCTAACCCAACTGACAAAAATCCACAAATCTTCTATCTAAATTAGGGGTTTGTGGCCTCTGTATCTTCTCCTCTTTTGTCCTTTAACATATACCCAGGAGTTATAAAGATAAATTTTGTTGGGATATGGAATTATCGACACTAAGAGCTGGAAGGATCCATAAAAGCTACCTGAATCACACGAAAACTATAGCAGAAATGATATAATGTGAACGTTACTCTACTATAGAAAATGTTAAATCAGATGTAAAATCAACTAAACTCGAATCTCCCTGTCCCTCTCTTCCACCCCTAACTAAGGCCCAGATGCCTATGTAAATAATCCCAATTAGAAATGCATTCATCACATAAAAGCGCAACAAATGAATGCCTACAGGAAATAACACTCCAATAAATCTTGCAAAATGTCTGCTATTCACCATCTTGGAAGTTGTGAGCATATGGAAATGAACATAATGTTTGCAATTAAAAGACTTACTTGACTTCAGGTACAGTAAAAACATGTGTGAACCTTTCAAACATATTCTAAGACTATGAATAAAATTCTATAAAAAATTAGAGTATGCCTTATTGTATAGAAACTTAACACTTATTTTTTAAAAATTGTATTCTTTCAGTGACTTGCTTCCTCCATCAGTGTGCTTTGTTTGCATACATTACAGAGATGAAATCTGAAATTCTTCCATGTATTTTAAAAAGAACTAGGTAATAATATTTTGTTGATGATCATAAAAATGACTTTGCAGTAGCTATTATGAACGGTTAAACTTGGAATATTAATGCCTCCCACTCATGATTATTTTAATGAGGTAATCCATAAATTCTCCATCAAGCTATAATTCCCTTGTAGTACTTATTTATAAGAGTGTGTTTCTGTGAAATATTTTTGGAAATTAAATCATTTTCTTCTCTCTTACTTCCAAATGGAGATTACTCTCTTTTAAAATGTGAGCGAGACAAAGTCAGAAAATTTAACCTCTCAGGGTCTCAATTTGTGCACTTGAGTTTCTTAGTACAGTGGAGATTAGCAAACTTTTTTCTTTAAAGAAATGGGTAGTAAATCCTGGAGGATTTGGGGGCCATATAGTCTCTGTCGCAGCCCCTCAGCTCTGCTTTGTAGAGATAAAGCAGACACAGACAATACGTGAGTGAGGGGGTGAGGTGAGTCCCAGTAACACTGGCAGCAGGCTGAGCTTGGCCCAGGGGACTTAGTTCACTGATTCCTTCTACAACAGCCTAGTCAGATGCTTTCTGCAAGATGTCTTTGGACCCACTGGTGACTGGTATCCCACTGTAGCCTATAAAACATCTTCATAAAGTAATCTTAATTTATTGAAATAAATATATATTCAAACTTTTTTAATTACTGAAAAAAGGTCTTAGTTTCACAGGATGCTTTTTTCAGATACCTCAATTCTGCCCTCGTGTTCTCTTGTTCATTTTCTTCTCTAGGCTCCAATTCCTCAATTTTTCCATAAAAGTATTTTTTGGGTTACTTCTCTATTTTTGCTAGTTCTTTCTGAATACCATTCGTTTGTCAAAGTTCATTTAGTGTGGTACCCAGGGTGAAAGCCAACACTCCCGGTGTAGGACGGTCACTGTCAGGGTAGAAACTTCACCTTCCTCACTCGAGACATTATTTTTCCTTCATCAGCATTCACAAAGTCATCGTTTGACCAGCCATGAGCAAACCATCAATTATACTTAATAAGGAATAATTAAAAACAAGAGATTTGGCTTTTAAGAAGAGAAATGCCATGTAGAATGCATAGCATGGCAGAAAGAAATGTGGTTTTTGTAGTGCAGCCTTAGAAAAGAGGATTAAATTACACTCCTAGTGCATTGGGGCCAAAGGCGTGGTTCCTGAGGTCTCATGGGGAAGGATCTGAGACCCAGCGGGGCTGATGGACTATAGTCTATATGCCAATATGATTTTTTCATGGGCAAACTAAAGCCATGTCCTGCATGATAGGGTTGATAGCCTTTGTGTTGCCCATGAGAAGGATGGAGAAATAGCTTGGATACACATAAGATTTTCCTCCAGCTATATCTGGCTGAGGAGATTAAATACAGGTCAGTCGAAGAGCAATTTTGTATTTTTGTGAGCTCTATCACTGGGGTTATGTTCATTCATCTCTAGGGCTACGATGAGACAGTGAGGTTAAAGTTAACAAATACCTGGACTCTTCTTTCCCAGCTCCCCTACGAATGCATGTTTCCTCCATCTCGACTTTGGGTTCTCCAGCTCTCTTTGACAGACAGCTTTACTCTTAAATGTAGATGCACAGCCCATGGGCTTCCTTGTTGCTTTTGAATCCTATGACTTGCCTTGAAGGAATCCTAGGATTAAGAGTCCAGAGTTAACTGTAATTCTTGGTACAGCAAGAAGCAGAGAGCAATGAATGGAGCAGAAGCTAAATATAGAATCTCCTACCCCCTTCAAATTGACTCTGCAAGGTCAGAGGTGATACAAAAGGATTGCGTGACATAACTTGCATATGGTCTGTCTCTACATTCTTACAGTGTCTGTGCATTTTAGACCACTGTGCCTACCTGTTCCACACCTTGCTGCAGCCTTCCCCACACCTTGCTGCAGCTTTCCCCACACCCTGCCTTTTGTTCTCAAAATATGTCCTCATACCTCTAACTAAAACCACTTGAGAGGTTAGTTAATTAAAAGTTTAGATATATTGTGAGTAAGCAATAAAAGGGTTCTCATTATATTTTAATTCTTATTTTCATAGAAACCTACAAATACATGAAACATTGTCAAACTTACTATTTTTTATTTTAATTTTTGCTAGGTCACTCACTCCTCTGTTAGAAATTTTTTCTATGACTTTGGAAAAAATGAGGAACCTTGTTGAAACAGACACGTGCACATCATCACTCACACTTAAATGGTTCTGGGTCTTTGCTTAGATGTGCAAAGTGATGATAATTCTGTCTGGCACCCAGGTCTATAGCACTGTCTTTGCAAATTGTGGGAAAAGATGATACTTGAGCATATTAGACATTCTCAAATTTCAGTTTCATTCTTATTTGCAACAATGAGCTCTTCCCTTATCCTTTCTTTCACAAAATATTTTTGAGCTCCTACTACGTGCCATGCACTGTTCCAGGTGTCAGTACTTGGGACACAACAGTATAAAAGCTTATACTTAATATGCTGCTTCTGTCATGTCGATATTGACAAAGGGTCCAGCACTTTTTTTTTCTTCCAAACTATCTCTAGTGTGAAAACATCCATGGAAAGGAGACTTCAGATGTTGCAAATGTATTGTCCTTTACATGTGAAGGTCATTCTTTTTTTTCCCATAACTATTCTTTCCTTTTATTAAAAAAAAAAAAAAAAGATAGTGAAATAATTGCATTATCCTAGTCCTTTGAGCTACATAGAATTTCCTAATAAAAGGTTATAACCTCACAATTATAAAAGGTTATAACTGTTGTGTTTATCCTGGTTTTGACTAATATGTATTTAAGTACATTTAAGTATTTAAGTTTATCTGCTATAGACACATTTCTAAGTCAACTTTTGTTTCACTTTCAAAGCAGCAGATTTTCATTTTGCACATGTGAAAAAAATACGAGTAATTAGCTATAAGGGAGTTACCTCACTTCTTCAGGGAAAAGAAAAGCTGTGCTCTCCATCCATTTATTAACAAAAGAAATGGAATCAATGATAATTGAGAGCACATCCTTCCTTGAAGTTGACTATGTTCACTGTGGTAAGCAATGCATCCTTTGATTATGATGAATGGGTTTTGTAGCCTTTTCATGATTGTGAAACATACAATCTGTAATGAAGCTGTGAGGTGTTCCCTTCTCAGGGAACAGTTCTGGAATTTACCCAAGCTTAGCAGGAGCATCGTCGATGTACATCAATCCACATGTGGCAACGTGTTTTTATGCTTCTAACAGAAGTCTCTGATAAGCTTGAACACATCGTCATCTTTTCTTTTTTAATGCAGTGGTTCATAATACAAACTGTTGCCTGTGAGGATTTTCTGTTTTATGAACTACACAAACACTGACAGCTGAATGCAGTTATCAGCTGTCGTTGACTCATCAGGCTGAATACCCACTTTCAAGGGACAAATCTTGATATCTTGTATAGCCTGTTCTGAAAGATCCTGGTTCCTTTCATTAATTCTAACACAAAACATTTCACCTAACAATGAAACAGTCCAAATGTTTTTCTGTTTGTTTTTGATGTGTAAGCTACAATACTGTTTTGCCATTTACAAGTTTGATTTTTCAACTATAATCAAACCTTCCTTCATACCACCCCTATATCTAATATGTCGTATGTAATATGCTATATTATAGATTTTATTATATATAAAAAACTTAGTACTAAAACAAATGCTTATGTTTATATGAAAGGAACTCAGCTTAAACTGGAATAAACAAAAAGCTGATTATTGACTCATATAATTAAGAAGTCCAAATGTGTCTTATGATTTCAGACTTCACTGGATCCAGGGGCTCACTCCATGTATTTAGAATAAGGCTTTTTTTTTTCATTATTTTACTATTTGTTCACTTCTGTGTTATTTTTGTTCTAAGAGAAGTTATTTTTATGTATTGACTACCTTTCTCTCCCCTCTAGCCACTAGAAATACATCTTCTGATCTCTAAGTTAAATAGAAATTTGTATCTTCCCTTAAAATTAAAAAAAAAAGAAAAGAAAAGTTGTTAGGCAATGTCAACTCAGATTGTCCCTGTCAAGGCCATCTCACTATCCCTGAATCAATCTTTGAGGCTTGGAGGATGTGAGACTCTAGTTGGCCAAACCTGGTTACATACTCAACTCCTGGCACTAAAAACAGAGTCAGTTTGACCACACCCAGAAAGACTAAAGGTGATGTCTCCAGAATCCGAGTGTTCTTACTAGTAGAAAAAGAAATTGAGTGTGAAACAGGTGGGAACAGTAAATATTCTATGTAATATTAACCATAGGACTCCTCTGATGACCAGATCCCAAATGTCTTCAAGGTTCTGCTGTCATCATATCATGATCTGGTAGATTTCAGTGTGTCAATGTCATATCCAACTTCACTTATACTAAGATTTCAGTTCAAGCAGCGCCTGTGCTTTGAGATTGATATTTAAAACTAATGTGTTGCATAGTGTACATTACAGTCACTGAGGTCTGTCCATTTTATGTCATCTGAGTATATCCACTGTAAGTAAACATAGTCCTTACAGTTGTACTTCTTCAACATGACAGACAAGAATCCACAGATATTAGCAGAAATAGCATCGGGTATTTTTGTGGGAGTGCACTCTTTTCAACGAATATAATTAAGGTCTAACTGAATTCAAAGGAACAGTTTGCACAGGCAAATCATCATATCGATGCACATAAAAAAATCACAGAAATGTAGAAGACCAGATTTAACTTTGACTATATTATTTAACTTAGGCAACCTCTTTCTATCTAGCTCACTATAGATCCTTCACTAGTCACGTAGATACTAAAAATGCCAGCACACATTTATTTTGACATGCCCAGCACTGCTGAGTTGTATGTCTCACATTTGCTGTTTTAGCATAATTTATATTTGTAATGATTTGATTTTTAAACAAACCACATGTGTCTCCCATTCCAAGAAAAAGCAGCTTCTATCCTGAATTACCAAGCATTCCATAGGTTGAAATGCAAATATATTTATGCCCGTGGTCATACAAACAGGAAGCTATGGACTGAAAAGTAGAGTATACAACAGTCTCCATTAGAATTAGCCAATGTCTACTGTGGCAGTGCAGCAATGTAATCAGAAAGATCAAAATGCCACTTTCTGCTTCTCATAACTTTCATACTGCTTCCCCTCATGTCAGCTCTACTAAAACCAGGTATTCCTTACCTGTTTGCACATCAGTCTCTTTAACACAAGTGGGCACTCAGAAATCTAAAACATGCCTCCAATTTACTCTCCCATGGAATCAAAGACTCTCTACATTGAATGGGACCTTTTAGGTCACCTGACTCTATACTTAAATTACCTCTATAACCTACACAACAAGAAATTTATCTCTAAGTCTCTGCTTTCTGAAGGATGGTATTTGGAGTAGACCAAATCATGGGTGCTAGGGGCTAACACCTAGGGTTTCCAGTTCAAGCTCTCTCATAGGAGTGGGTAATATTGGTAATTTATGTCCTTCTCTAAGATCCAGTTTCATCATATGGAAATAAATAATGATGGAAATAATTGTATCTACTTCCTGGAGTTCTAGAAGGAAATTTATGAGGCAATGCCTATATAATGAATTTAACACAAGGCCAGATATGTGTGGTAAGAGTTCAATAAATGATAATATCTACATTTATCTATGTATCTATATTAACTCTATATTCAATATAGGTTTATTCAAATACATAATATATGCTCAAAAAAATAAAATTTGGGTAATATAGAATTAAAGAACAAAAAAACATGCAGAATCTCTCTGATGAGAGCCAAAGTTTGTTAAGTTTGGTGCTTTTCCCTCTAAGCTATTTTTTTCTTTTTTGCAAAGTTGAGATCATTATACACACACATACACACACACATTTTAAATATTGTAACATAAGTCATTTCCCATGTTATTAAAAATACTACATAAACATCATTTTTAATGGTTTATTAACTCTCCATCTTGTGGTCTTACCCCAGTTTACTTCACCATACCCATGTTTTTGAACACCGAGGACAAACATTTTTTTCAAGCCATAAATGCATAAAAACGTGATAACTATCCATATCAACAGAGGGTTTGTTGTAATGAAAATAGGGGTATATATATCTCTAACCTGAACAGAAGAAAAGAGATATAGGATAAGATACTAAGAATAGTTTTCCTTGTAATTCTTCATTATACTGATACTAACACTAATCTTATAACCAATAATAACTTTTACTGAGTGCCTACTGTGTGCCAGAAATGCTGCATTATTTAATTCAATAACCTCAAAAGACTCATGAGTTAGCTTTTAATATCCTGTTTTACACAGAGGAAATGGAGCATAAGAGTTGTAAGCATCTTGTAAAGTTCATGTCACCAGTGGCTGATTCAAGATTTTAATTTAAATATGACTGCTTCGAATGTCCTAGTTTTTTTTCACAAGTCCAGGTGCCTAGCCCAGTCTTGGTCTACTTGAGATGCTCACCTTGGTGTCAGGGACAATCCCTTGACAACAATAGTAGAGCTAAGGTTCTTTTTTTAGATTCCAAGAGAACACAGTGCAGATGCTATCAGAATAAGGAAAGCTTCCTTTAAGAAGGAAATGCCGCTCTGGGAATTGAAAGCAAAGTAAACCTAGTTGTTACTCTGGTTGATTCCTCAACATTCTAAATTTCATGCAACATGTTTAGTTCAAACCAAATATGGCAATCTTATTCCTTTTGCCAATGATTAACTTAGGAATAGTCATGTGGCCCAATTGTGGCAAATAAGCTTTGAGGGAATTTCTACTAGGAAGTGGAGGGAAGGGTGGAATTTATGTAAATGTTTCTTCAGACTCAAGAAAGAGAACCAATGGATAATGACCTTTGTTCTTAACTGTTTGGTCTTGGTATGACACCTGGAACTGTCACAGTTCCCTTGTTCATGGACTGAGGATGAAGTTAGCATGAAGGATATCAGTGTAGAGACATGACACAAATTTCAGCCATTTAAGATCTGCCATATTAACTTTCCTCTGGACTTGTCATATAGAAAATAATGAATGTCCTCATTGTTGAAGCCTGTTTTAAGTCAAGTCATCTGTTACTTACTGCTGAAAGCATTCTACACATCAAGAGGCTTTATAGGGACTCAAAACCTTCAACTCAGTTTATCTATCAATATATTATACTTACAAAGTACATAATGATTTTGACACTTCTGTACCTGTCATCAAAAAAAACTCTCTTAACTCACTTCTGATAGTTTTAGTGAAAATGTCATTATTCCATTTAAGTAATGAGAAATCTGAAACTTAAAAAGATTAAGTAGCTTGATAAAAAGTTTAAATAAGTGTTGGTATCAGAATCTGAACAAAGGTACCATGGCACTAGGACCTACATTTTTTGTGATGCATATAAATTCACCTTGGAATGCTGCTTTAAGGCAGGCTCTGCTCTTCATGATCATTATTCCACTTGATCTTTGACACAATCCTACCACTTGAAAATAGTTTTATGCACTCATTCTTGAGTCTCCTATAGTCCAAGAGGGCATGTGAGCCTGACAAGGTCATGCAACAAGGTCAGAGATACAATCAAGAGCCACCCTAAAAAAGATCTGCTGTATCAAAACAGTAGTGCTCACCATACAGCTCCCCTTATTTCAATTTATCTCATATAAACTTGAAGGCCATGTGGCTAGTTCTGGGCAATGAGTTGTAAGCAGAATTGGCATATGCTATTCTTAGTCCAAGGTAGTTAGGAAAAGAGGTGAATCTCTTATGCTCTCTTATCTCTTTCCTTTATTCACACGGAAATGAAAAGCACCAAGACATCAAAGTTGGTAAGAGAAGTAGCCAAGATCCACCCTGGATCTCCAAGTTGATGTGGATGAGAGTTACAGACCTCAGACCTGTGTAGGACTTAACACGAGTATAAAGTTTAATCTAATAGGTTAAGCCACTGAAATTTTGGGAGTGTGTGTTACTCCAGCACACGTATCCTATTCTAACTAATTCAGCTGCAGTAAAGGAGTCAATGGCTAGTTAGCTTAACCAGTACCTAAAAAGAAGTTTGGTTTAACTTCTGAGTGCCTAGTGGACCATTTTTATCATATAATACCTTCCTAGATTTTTTAGCTTCTGCTTTAAAGTCCTGAGATACAAAGTGCTGGTGCTTTTTAAAGCTCCTTCTTTCCTTTGTTGTACATGAATGAATAGTTGCTTTATTTATTATGCAGTTGGTAGTGGTTATGGAGAATTTTTCTTCACTAGGCTTGAGATTTATAGAGCTGGGCTTCCCTTTTATTAGGCAATATATTCAGTTTGGCATTCTTAGGTACCTGGAGAATTTGGCATAGATATACTTTTATCATAAAAAAATTCCTCATAATGATTATTATTAGCATACCCTGTTGTTTATCAAGACTCGGTGCAAAAGAAAAAAAAATGCACATGTAATTTTGAGAAGCTAAGTCTTTTGGTCTTTGAGTAGAACAAATAATGGCATAAATATTTCCGAGGCTTGGTGAACATACTCATCAAGAAATACATGAGGTACTAAAATTACAAATAGGGCATTGCTGCTGGCATCTTTGAAACTAAGGTTCCCCTGCACACACAATGGATTTATCACACCTGAATTTCGCCTTCAGGGCATAGCTACAATTTATTTGAATTTTGAAACTATCAAATTGCTCCTGGAAACAAAAGGAAAGCTCAATTTCTCACCCCTAACATTGTAAAGCCCAAAGAAACATTGACAATTACCTAATTGAAACCCCTTAAATTACAGGCAAGAAAAAGAGAGGTCAAGAGAACAGGAAATGACTTTTAAAAGGTCATGAAGCAGTTAGGGCCAGTCAAATCTGTTTCTATGTTGATCGTATGTCTTCTTCCAGACCTCAGAATAAGGAACAACTGGGCCACACAATGTGTCCGCCAACATGTTTCCTGTAGCGGTAGTCATCTTGCTCTACATCTGGGACATAATAAAAAAATATATAAACCTTTTAGGCCAGGTGTGATCTCAAAACTCCTACTATACCATTTGTTGAACACCTACTAAGTGCCAGAAACTAAGTGCCAGAAACTACAGTTCTTTAATTCTCACCAAAAAAAAAATCCTATGAGGTAGGTACCATCACTTTAAGGAGAGTCATATAAGTAAAGTGATTTGTCCTAGTAAGTTTAGCGATTTATCACTTCAAGTAGTAAGTGATAGGATTCCAAGTCAGGCTGTTCCCATCTAATGCTCCAGTGTGACAGTGTTCTCAGGAACAAAGTAAAGTATCATTATTTCCGTTTTACATAAAGACAGATGTGGCATAGGAATGTTAAGTTGTTTAAAATTTGTTCATTTTAACTTAAATCGTGTTAAATTGGTGACCAAGCTGAAACCAACTGTAACAAACGTCCCAATAATCAGAGATTATTTTTCCCCCAGCTACACCTTTATTTCCCGCACTGTAGTTAATGTCATATGAAGTTAAGAATGGAAGGAGTATGGTCTGAAAAACATTTTTTTCCCTTTTTTTCAAGCTCTTGTTTTCCATAGAAAGTGAATTGTCTACGTAGTATGTACATTTCACACCTTAAAATGTATCTGAGAGTATGGTTTCATTCTTAGAAGGAAAGGAAAGACACAACAGCACTCTGCTGATGCTGTGGTGTCATCTGTGGAAAGAGGACTATACCTACGAGAGGTCCAGACAAGGTCCAGACACAGGGACATTCAAGAAGACACCCTGCACCCTCAGGTCTGGTGATACAACTCATGAGAATCTGTGAGTGTCGCTTGTTTATAAGAAAACTTTCCATTTGGCAATTTACTCCCAGGCTTACATACTTCTGGAATGAGGGTGGCTTTCCCAAAGGCATGGAACTTAGATAATTAAGGGTCTTGAAAACCAGTGAGCCTCTACCTCATTTTGCAGATGAAGAAGCTGTGGTCCAGAGAGGGCTGTGTTTAGTCCGGGGCCATGCAGCCAAATCTGTA
This sequence comes from Pteropus alecto, assembly GCF_000325575.1. Classification (NCBI taxonomy): domain Eukaryota; kingdom Metazoa; phylum Chordata; class Mammalia; order Chiroptera; family Pteropodidae; genus Pteropus; species Pteropus alecto. The sequence continues at coordinate 9,423,044 of NW_006434825.1, forward strand.
ACAAATGCTAAACCAAAAGGAAGGTTATTACAAATCTCACATCGGGATCAACCAAATGCCCGGAAACTTGGATATATAAACTGTAAACAAAGCCACAATGACCCGAGGGCAAAAAAAAAAAGGCTGGAAAAGAAGCATTTGTGATGATGACTATAAGCCAAAGGCAGAGACAAGAAAGAGAAGTAGGAAAAGGAGAAATCGCTCTATATTTATTTAGCCAGCATTTATTAGTTACTTTCTCCAGGTAAAAGCATAACCCTGGTGCTAAGGGCACTGAGGGAAGAAAACAATTGCATTGACCATGTCTTTAAGGGACCCACATTCTGTTATAAGAGAGAGACCTTAGTCATAAAGATCAGAAGAGACACATTTTGGAAGAGCAGCGTAGATAAATGGTATTGAGAGTAGAGAACAATTTTCATAGATTTCATAGATGATCAAGCATCGTCAGCCTACTTAACACGAAGGAAATTTGCTCGTCGTTTGGAGGGTCTCACGTTGTTAGAATTCATACAATGTCTCCAGCTTAGGAAGCCTTAGGAAGAAGGACAGAGCAGAGCTGCTGGTTAAAATAAAAAAAACAAAAAAAACAAAGGTGTTATGCCTTCTCTCCTTCAGCTCTCTCTATCCACATATCTACCTCAGATTGTCCTTGAATTTATCTCTTTTCTTTTGAGCCTACTTTATGTGTTCACCGTGACTTAATATCTCTTTTATTCATGTCTACTGACTGCTGACCAAGGATATGCATTCCATCAACCACCAGCCTACATGATAGACACGTGACATAATTATTTTCAGAAGGGAAGTTGTGGTGTAGAAATGTTAATACCCTTTGCTAAAAGGCACACAGCTAGAAAGCATTATAGCTTGGATTTCAATCCTGGGACCAAGGTTGTAACAATAAAGGAAAAAAAAATCAACTCAACTATAATAACATAATGTATATTCATGTAAGATATCATTAAATCTATGTATAGATCTATCCAAATGATAAATATAAACATACCTAAAATAAATATCTATCTATTATCTATCTATTATCTATTTACCTAGATGAGAGAGAAAGAGAGATTTGTATCTTAAATAATATCACTAAATACTAGCAACATAAGGACACGATTTTTACAGAGTTTTGCTATATTAGGCAACTCAATTCCCCTTCTTTGGGCTTCAGGAAAAACAGAAGCTAATTAAACTAAAGAGGCATGTAATGAATAAAACTAAATATGCAGGTGTCAGCTTCAGAATGTTCTGGTTGCAAATTCCAGGTTCAATATATCACTAATTTGTAGACAAGCTACTTCATTTTTCTATAACTTAGTTTTGTTATCTGTAACATGGGAAAACAGTAGTGAGTATCTTGCATAGTTATGCGAATTAATTAAAGGTGATCATGTATTTCGAATGCTCAAAACAGTGCCTGGCATCATTCAAAAATTGGGAATTGCGGATCTTTTGATGCTTTGCACAAATGAACATTTCTAGGTAGAGTAAGAATATTAGTAATACAGCGGGTCTCCCTTTCAGTGCTGCTTCTTCAGAGAAGCCTTGCTGATTTCTGTGAATAGATTAGTCCTCTTTGTATATGGATTTCTAAGACCCCATAGTTCTCTTTCATATAGTTGGTTTTTCTAAGACTCTGTACTTCTCTCTGAGATCATCTATCTTCTTAGTTATTATGTGATCTTTTCTAATGGCTTCTTTACTTCATATCTCCACCACTAAAAGGTAAGTCCTCTGGGATAGGAAATGTCACTCTTGTTTACCACCCACCTTTATTTTACCTGTGATGGTGCCTAGCACAACTAACAAAATAATGGGAGAAAAACAAAAAGGAGGGAGGAGACAGAAATGTGGGAGAAAGAAGTGATGCTGACATTTGATTCATATCTTCTGAAGTCAAGTTCAGAGCTTTCCCCTTCAGTACACCAGACTCTTTTCTTCCCTTCCCTTTTCCTCCATCTTTTTCATTTTATTTGAAAAATACAATTCAGATTATTATGTGTCTGGATGCTGGACTCACATCTAAAAAGACCTGGGGCAAGCTTTTCTTACTGGGTGGCTTGATACTTTCATCAACACTATTGAACATGGGCAGTGGAGATGCTGACCTTGGACAGTGCAGTCACCAGCTCACTTTTAGCAGAGCCCAAAAAAGGCACAGCTGGGGAATAAAGGTGATGAGTTTGTCATTAGTTGATGTCAGTTGCCTTAATGAGGTTTAGTAGATCTACAACACTGCTTCAAGTGTGAGAATGGGTGCCTTTAACCACAGCCCTCCTTGCCCCTGAATCTGCTTCAGTCATGGGTCACCTTGACCTTCCCCTAGGTTCAAGGGTTAATTTTCTAATTTTGGGTTTATGGACCAAGCATATCTTTACAGACTGTTGAAAATAAAATCACCTCCAGCAGTAAGCCCTGCTCAAGTGAATCCTTTTGCTCCCAACACTTTTTCATGGCCATGTTATTGACATGGGTCAGTCTCCAATCCCGGTTCGGCCATCACCCCTGGTTACCAGAAGCCCAGCTTCTTCTAGACACTTATATTCATACCTGGAACACTGCTGGGAGGAATCTTAGAGAAAAAAATCATCATCTTCTCTCTTCATTTTAAAATGATGATTGAACTAAGGCCCAAAGAGGGGAAGTGACTTGACTAAGGTTTCACGTTATGAGACATTATGACAGCTCGATCTAGACCCAGGTATCTTTGACTTGAATCCTAAGTACTAATGTGGGAAAATAACAATCTTCTCTTTTTCTTTTCTTCTCTTTTCTTTTTCTTTACTTTTCCTTTCTTTTTTCTTTTCTTTTTTTTTTTTCTTTTCTTTTTTAATGCATTGTAGGTACTGAGACAAGCCTAAGGGCTATTTCCATGGCCAAATATCCAGGCCCACATTAAACATCTCACTGACTTCCTTTATACTTCTCTCTCTTCCATTAAGTCAGCAAGAAAAGAGAAGAGAGGCTGCTTCTTCACTCTTCCTATTTTTAGCACCACATTTAAGCTCAGACTCAGAATATCTCCCCCATCGCAACACACACACACACACACACACACACACACAACACACACACACAACACACACACACACACACACACCACACCACACCACACCACACACGCGTCTTGATTTAGACTAAGACTTGAGATCTACTGAATAACCCACTAAATACAGGCACATACAGGATGGAGACTGTTTAAATCTTATTATAGTTCATTTTAATGTAATTTTAGTGATCACTAAGGGGTGCCCCAAATGCAATGACTCTGCTCCCCTGCTATAACACACCCCCCCCATCTGAGTACCTTGGAAAAATAAACAGAAAGAAACAAGATCTGCATTTTTCATGTCTGTTAACTTTGCAACATGTGGTCACCAAGTAGGTTACTGTAATAGGAAACTGTTATAATTAAGCCCTTTTCTCCCCACGCCATGCTGGAGCTGAGAGTCTGCTGGGAGCGATAAGAAAGGTCTGTTCTACTGAATGTTTCGATGTTGTCTTTTGAAATTTATGGCTGTAGAATATAAAACCTTTTTTATTTGAATTGTGGGAGACTGAAAACTATATAAACAATTACATGTGAATTGGAAATGCAATATTAAATGTTGAACAAAGAGTATATTTTCTCCTAATTCCAATGTAGCTGTAGTTTTCTAATGGACTCCCATGATTCAAAGATATTTAAACTGAAAAAAAAAAAAAAGAAAGCTTTCAATCTTCCAGTTGGTTATAAGACCTTGGTGTACAGAGAAACTTTATAACAGCATGGGAGTTTATAATCCACCAGCAGGAGAATTATAAATTTGCAATGAGAGAAGTTCTTAATCTTACACTTAAATAAATACACATTTTTTAGATTTAAATTGTACAAATCAAACGATAAAATGTAGATCATTTTATTCTTTTCTAAAGGGTACTCATAGATAAATGACGACTGGTTAAAGCCTATTGAATGTTTGAAACGTTTGTAGAATGTAATTTATTCATACCAAATACATCAGAAAAGTAACTCTAGTGTTAAATTATAGCATGAAGAAATTAAAAGGCAGAAGCAAGCAGTTGGGCTTAAATGGATGCTCTGAGGTTTGTAGAAAATGTCAAAAGAGTTCCAGTGTTTATAATGTGAAAGTAAATATTTGGGCATACTGTAGGAAGGCTTTATCCCAGTGTAAGATAATACAGTTCTTCCTGGGATATGTTATAAAGAGAAGACTGTTTAGTCTGGCTCATTTAATTTCCATATGTTTTGCTAATAAACAGTTATGCCAAAAAGGTAGTGTTCTTGCTCCCCCTCTTTTTTATTCAACTCTATCTAGTTCCCCCATAAAGTTCATTTCTCATTAAATCAAACCAATCATGATTTTCCTATATCTTAATGATTTTTATTCATTTATCAGAAAATTTACTAGATCGACAAGATATATATGTGGGGAGACCTGAGGGTAGGAGATGAATAAGGGGTACTTGGTCCCCAGAATCTAGAAATACTGAAACACTATGGTCATCTGCACATAATTCCCTCCATTGTGTACAGGAAAATATAGACACAAAGAAGATAAAGGCAGGTAAAATGTTACTTTATATGTGGCTGGCTTTGGCCTTAAATTTAGTAAGCTGAGCTGGGTTATGAAGAATTCTTTTGCTATAGTTTGAAATTTTAAATGGTTACCTTTCTTGAAACCCAAACTTTCATCTTAGAACTAAACACTTTAGTAAGTCTAAAATAACAATATCGAGCTACAGCAAGAACTAAAAAATATACACAAAATCAAAGAAAATAAAACCGTAGAGCCAAAGAATAGAATCAAAGAGAGATGTTTAACACTTAAGGGAATAAGGAATATGTTCACATATTTACCTAATATCCACATTGCCACCTAATATTTGTCCAAGAATGTAAACAGCAAGGTCAAGTGCACTTATTCCTTTAAATCAAAGCAAAAAAGATTAGCAGAGCATATCCATGGCCTTAAAGGCAAGTTCAAAAACAAAAACAAAAAGAACAGAACACCAAAAGTAACCACATAGACCAAAAAGAAAGATAAACTGGACTACAATAAAATTTAAAATGCATGTTCATAAAAAAATCTATTGTTAAAAATTATTAAAGGAGACAATTTAGATGATGCAAACTATTTAATACTTCACGCAATGGATAGTTTCAGAGAACTGCAAAAGGAGCAAAAGTCAAGAAACTTTTATAGGATAAAGAATAAAGAACAAGGAAAAGACAAATAAAATATCTAACTGGCTGGAGCCACATGTCAATGTGTTTGGGGAGAGAAAACCCAGAATTGGCTTGGTGTTTGGAGATTGCCTGACTAAATTTAATGTATTTCTAGTCAAGCAGAGAATTTACAGGAAATGGAAATTGTCTAAGTTTCAGTGTGCTGATGTGGCATCCCAGGCAGGAACAGCCCCATTATGGGCCTAAATATTTATTTCAACACTATTTATCTAGATGAGAGAGGGGAAGGGGGAAATAAACATAGGTAGTAAAACATTAATATTTAAGGAATCTGAGTAAAGGGTCACCAGTAAGATTTTTTTCCTCAATGATTTGAAATGCATATATTTAACAAAGGACTCTTATTTACAATATGTAAAGAATGTCAACAAATCAATAAGAAAGAAGCAAAGAATATTTTTAAGTGACAAAACATATGAACAGATATTCAAATTCACTAGTAATTAGAGAAACACAAATTAAACAATAATGCAATACTAAAATATGCCCAAAACAATAGAGAAAAAGAAGGAAGGAGGGAGGGAGGGAGGGAGGAAAGGAGGGAGAGAGGGGAGGAGGGAAGGAGGGAAGGAGGGAAGGAGAAAAGAGAGAGAAGGCGAAAGAGAAAAAAGTGAGGGAGGAATAGGCAATTCCAAGTAGGAACAAGGATATGGAGTAACCAAAACTCTTATACATTTCTGGTGGAAATGTAATATGGTATAACCACTTTGAAAAATCACTTGGTAATATCTTCTCAAGCTGAATTTCTCATACCTTATTACCCAGCAAAGCTACTCCAAGCTCGAGTACATATCCTTACGAACATTCACATGTTCACCAAAAGACATGTACAAAATGTATATTTTTCAAAAATGCTCACAGCAACACTTTTTAATAGTGAAAAAACTGAAAGCCATCTAAATGTCCATCTACAATACAGAGATAAATTAATTATGGTTTATCCACACGATGGATTACAATATAAAAATGAGAATGAAGAAACTGCACCTGCACGACACATGACGAACAAATCTTACAACGGTTAAGGAAAAGCACTTCAACAGCAGAGAGTAGATACAGTATGATGCCATTTATATGAAGTTCACAAATGAGCAAAACTAATCAATGGTGTTAGAAGTCCCCATAGAGGTTAATCTTGACTCTGAGCAGGGAGGGTATTGATTGGAATGGGGTAAAAGAGAGGCTTTGGGGTGAGGGGATGCTAATCTTAATAATAATGACTCAGTTGTGTTCATTTTATAAAACTTCATTGACCTTTATGTTTTGTGCAATCTTCTGCATATATTTTCTATTTCATTGAAACTGACCTCAAAAATAGAATTAAAGATTATTAAGGAAGGCCTTTTCAAGTAGAAGAGTATTTTTTGAGTTTAGGTATTAGATGGACCATTTTATAAAAATGTATATGTATATTTTTTATTTAAATAAAGGGCCAAAGACTCATTTTGTCCAGAGAAACTGGCGTGAATAATATTTAATTAAAGAAAATAAAGCCTTAGTGTAACAAACTTGTTTTTAATTGCTATAATCACTGCAAATAGAAAAGTTTATCACCTTAAATTATAAACGTGTTATTTTGTTATAAATGTATTTTTAATTTTTTTTTTAAGGTCTGAATATTTTGGTCTTCAGTTTAAGAAGTACTAAATCAGGATAAATTCGGAAATATTGTGAAAAACTAAAAAACTCAGGAAGTTAAAATAATAAGTTCTATTTTTCCTCTAGAGCTCATGTTCATCATGGGTCATCAGATGACTCAGTTCTACCTCATCTTATTCTAGGACCTAGGTTGTTAGAAGAGCTACCAGTGCTGCTGCTCACTTTGGCAGAGGGAAGGGGAGAGTGGTAAATCATTCACCACTTTTGAATGTTTTCCCCTGAAAAAAAAAAATGATACCCATCAGTACCTCTTACATTTCAGTCCCCCGCCAAAAATTCAAATAGCCATACCTAACATCAGTGAGGGAGAGACCTATAATATTACCCTATGCCTGGTAAAAAAAAAAAAAAATGGTAACCATTGAGAGAACCATACAAATTTTTTCAGTTTGTTCTCATATCACATCAATTAGTTCTCATATCTATAAGCCTAATCAGAATAGTTTAATAGTGGTGTGATCAAATGACACTGGGAATGCATCGCAGGTACATGTGAGTCAATTGCAGTCACCTTCCATTAAAGTTCTCATGCTTGGCAGAGTGCCTAACAGTTTGCCTATGCTCCCTGAATCTTTGTTGGATGAATGAAGAGAACTAAGCATACAATCAATCTGTGTAAAGGGTTTGCGTATCATTAAAAAATATTTAAAAAAAAAAAAAGAAAAGAAAGAAAAGAATTACCTTTGAAGAAGGCTGAGAAAGAGTCCATCAAAAAGGAGAAAAGCAGGAAGGAAGGTCAAAGGGGCACCATAAAGAAAGACAAGGAAGTAGAAAAGTACATGATGGCCAAATTAAAATATGTATAATGGCCAAGTATATATTGTAAATGAGCAAAACAACCCAGAGATAAGACGATAGGGAAGGGTAGGGACTGCAGCAAACAGAAGTCCTTCCTCACCTACACAGTTCAGACATTACTTAGTTCTAGCTAATTATTGCTATGCAGTAATATGAACCCCTTATTTATAGACTTTTCCATTTTTTTTTAGTGTTGCCAAAGTAGCTTTTTAGGTAAAATATCCCAATTTTCAAATACCAAAAAGGTCAAACAAAACACTTCCATCCATCAGATTTAGACTGTTGGCCATCGATATGTAACTAATTCACTCTTGTTATAAGTGAAATGTAAGGAATAGTGATTGCTTATGAAGAATAGTGATAACACTGGAGCTAAATGTTGAAATCTGGTTGCGAAGGACTTCATAGGAAAAGGCTTAAATATTTTTCTCAGAAGTTTACAGAGATTAATTAAACATTGAAGCAACTTGAAAACTTATATAAAAATTAATTTTAATTGTTCCAGAATTAACCCTGGTTTCAAAAGTCTCTAAGCAGTCATCGTTTCCTAACTATAAGACAAAGAAAAAGACTGTTTTCTCAGTTACCATTGTTCATTTTGTGGGATAATAGTTCAAGGATACTGACAATAAAAAATAGAATGTGTACCTCAAGTGTTTTGTTGTGATGCTGTTGTTAAAATGTTTAAAACTTTTTGGCTTTTATCATGATCAAACATTTATTGAACAAATATAATACAAAAAGTTTCAGCCTGAGTTAGGCAGATATAGTAAGGTCAAATGTTCCTATAACCTAAACATTTCAGAGCCAAGTTAAAAAAAAAAAAAAAAAAAGAATGCCACTCATTAAGTATTTAATTATTTTTCTGTGCTTGGGGCTAATAGTGCTTGAGCACATAGTTCTCCTTAATTTCATTAGCAGGCAGGCATTTATGAGTCCCTGCAGCAGGGTGGATATAAAAGAAATATAAACTTTAGGGTATTTTTCTTTCCTATTAAGATAAAATGCAAAACAATTCATTGTAATTTTCAGGGTCAAAATAGAGCAGTCTTTTGTGGCTAGGGAGCATCTGTCCCCTTCCCCATTCAACAAAAGAAAGCATTAGTCCAGATTTCTAGAACTAAAATTCATCCAGGGGATATACTTTAATTTGAGCACATACTCAAAAATGTCTGGGTATTACTCCTTATTTCTAAAGGAACCTCAAAAATGACCAGGTAAGCCTAAATTTAGAACTTATTTCCACTGGTTCCATACTCTCATCTACTGGTTCCATATTCTCATCCATCTTCACTAACAGCTGAAGGGGTCAATAGTGCCAGGGTGAAGTCAACAAGGATATAACTGGAGTTATATCATCCTTGCTTTAATTGTTGTTGTTCGTATTATTATTTTTTTTCTCTTTCCAGAATAGGAACTGGTTCATTATAACTCTAAATTAATTTAAACTTGAGAATTTCCTTGAATGTCTTTATTTTCCGTCTTTTTCTTCAAGAAACGTGGGCTTATTTGTTTCAACTTTCAGATATTTACACAACTAAAGGAGGTCATTCCTTTAGGAGATTTCTATAGGTTGTAGGTCATTGATTCAGTAAGGTGTAAATACACACACACACACACACACACACACACACACACACACTCCCTCTCTCACGTGCACACGTCTGCAGACCCATGATTCTTTTTTTCCCAGTCATTTATGCATTCATTCTACAAATGTTTACTTGTATATAATGACTCTGTACTATATCTCAAGGTTGCCTTGGCTGCAGTCTATAGAAGCTATAGGAAGATAATTTTAATGTATCTCAGATGCATGTTGTATGCGTGGAGGGAACATATTCAGGGGATATCATTGCTATGAGATCATTTATATTTCAGCTGATGAAACTGCTACAAAGCAAAGTTAAGTGAGTGGTGTGAAGTCTTTTGAAAGTTGGCCCTGAAGGCAGAACCTCAGACTTTCAGCAAGAGCCTTCTGCAAATAAGCACCTTCCACAAAGGGCACTCTTTCAAATCAAGCCAAAACCATGACTGCCAGTTCACTATTCTTGCTTCTTATCTCTGGCTTGGTCCAAGTTTAGCTGTGTCACTTGATCATAGGTACTTCTCGTTCCTTAGACTTCACCCTTGCCACACTGACTGGCATCTGGTCTTCTTCCTGAGATTTTGATTGACAACCCCTTCCTGAATTTGGCTTCAAATACTTCTCTAAGAAGCATAAGAGTTCACCCCAGCCCCAGTTATCGTTGCTGGCTTTTTTCTCTTCACATAATTAATTGTAAGTCAGGGACCACTTTTCAGTTATCTGTCTCTGGATCTGTGTGTTTGAAAATCCTCCACTGGACAGCTAAAAGCTTGCTTCCTGCTGCTTCTCTGCCCCTCCTCTCCTGTATATATTTCCCTAGAACAATTAGGGTCTCTAATTAAAGGAATCTATTATTCCATAATTACTGGCCTACTGGATGCACTAGCCTCTCCTCTGGAGCTCAGGCCCAGAGGCTGTTAGCTGAGTTTAGTTAGTGTCTGTTGAGTTAATTGATCAAATTTCACCAATTTTCATTTTCATAACCCACTTTTATTCAGGGCTTGTGCATTTTAAAATATGTGAAGTAATTATCATTTAACAGTAGTTGTGCAAACCATTTAGAAAGAATTGTTTTCCGTTTTCTTTACCAAAGGACGACTCCCCAATATTACCCCTCCCATCATGTGTCTGAGCCTTGATATATCAACAAGCCTTGGGCCTGACTACCCGACTCACACACAAGCAGTCAGGGCAGTGCAAAATACACAGGGTACATAGGCAAATAGATCTGGGTTCAAATTCTAGTTTAGTTCCTTATAAGTCGTAAGAACTGAGGCAAGTCTCATAACTTCTAGGAGTCTCACATCACTCATCCCAAATTTATGGATATTGTCTACAGTCCAGAGTTTTACCAAATATTAAATATATCAGATATGTACACAGACATAATATATGTCACTAAATTACATTGTGTAGGTGTGGAATTTGATCACCAGCAAATACTTAATGAACAAAATAGCTATTGTCATTATTTTTCACTGAGGAAAAGGAAAAGGTGAGATTTCCTTGGGTCAGAAGGTAATGTTATTTAGGCTTAAAGCATATTTGCCAGCTTATGTTAAAAAATACAAAACGGTAAATGACAGATAGATGAAAGATGATAGATGATTGTTAGATAGGTAGATTGATAATAGATGAAATTCATTTTAAAATTCTTGAGACTGATTATGTAAGTTCAAACCATAAAGTGTCCACCACCTCCAAGACTGCCTGGGCCCATCATCCGGGATTTTCTGTGCCTGTGACACTGAGTTAAAGTCCATACTGTCTTTACAACCTTTGCATCCAAATAAGAAAAGAATCAGCCCTAGAGCTTGGCTTCCTACCTCTGTTCCCTCCTTCTATTTATACAGAGTCCACTAGCTGCAGCACTTGAAATTCCAGTCCCTGAGGATTTGGGTCGATCTTGTTTGTTGCTATAATGTTGCTGCCAGTCTCCTGCCCCTAGCCAGCTCTGTGGGGCTGTGCCACCAGGACTCCCTCTTAAGTTTACCTCCAGCCACACCAACGCACTAATGTACTCTATCACTCACCCTCAGCCAGGGGACTAAAAATACCCTCTGGCTTCAATTGCTTGTTTGAAAAGTAAAAATAAAATTGAGAGCGAGAGAACATAAATGATGACAATTCTCTCTTCTATCCAGTGGTACCGAAGACCTTCTCCAAGGGAAATGTATTCTTCTCAATTAGGCTCACCTAATTACATCATCAGGCACCCTCCCACAAGAATTTGCAGATGCTGGTGGGTAGCTGGGCTTCTGCCAAGCTTCTGTTCTCTCGTGCTTTATGTCCTTCTAGGCCCCCAATCCCTTCCTGTCAGGTGTGAGAATCTAAATCACTGCCTTTCCAGGAAGTGGCGCGAGAACCTTTCTGACAAGAGCTTATTAGGTGGAGCTCTAGTGAAACCATGCAGTACAGTGACTGAGAGATTGGGTTTCAAGTTAGCCACTCTCTACACATGCCCAGAGCATCTGTATACCTCAAATTATGTACCATTCATGGAGAATATTATATAAAGGTCTCCATGTACACTGACATTCAAGGACCTAAGTAACTATGTCCAACGCCACCTTAGCACCTTTTTGCCTGACTCCTACCTCCAGCCCCTCATTCCTTGTGCAATGCTGTGTTCTGGCCGTCCCAAATTTTCTTGCCATCTCCCCCTATGCATGCCACCTGCACAAATAGATTCTTGGATTTATTACAATTCCTGAAGCACGCAGATGTCTTTCCTTCTTTATTTTTTATCCTTGCATAATACAGAAATCTCATTTTTTTATGATGACATTGGTTAATGAAATCCAGTAAGCTTCAAGTGTATAACTCAGCAGCAAGGCATACATGTATGTTACATTGTGTGTCCACCGCCCACAGACAATAGAATCTCATTCTAAAATAGCATTTACTTTAAAAGGTTTTCTCTGAATCTTATATCCCATACAATGCTAAAATTAAAAAACAAAACACATGAAGACCCATATCTGCTTATTTCTTGTGGCACAACACATGTTAATATATTTTATTACTATGATGATGATGGTGATGTTGATGATAATGATAATTTATGTGCACATCTTTTCTTCAACATTAAAAGGTTAAGCTTTTACAGAATATCTTAATATTTCTGCCTCTTGAGCATATTGAATAGCACATAACGAGAGCTCAACAATTTTGGTTGAATTGGATTGAGTAATGCAGAGAAAACTCAAAGCAATTGATGTTCTTGGTATATTTGGTATTTGAAACTTTAGAGTTGTTTTCATTGTAATGACCTTTCTTTAGACTTTTTCTCCATCTTTCGAAAATAGATTGTATCTTTGGAAACTACCAAGCTAACGGTAATTGAAGGCTTACAAATGCAAAAGATATAGGCTTTACATTTTGAACAATTTCTTTACACCAATTTTCTTGTACTATTTTATGGCTGGGATCTCTTATCTAAGCCAAAGCAAAGAGCATATTAATCTGAGATTATTCATAGGTATTTTGAATCCCATTTGGCATTCAGAATTCTGATTATTTCTATTCTATCTGGCACGCTCTTTCTTTAAAAAAAGTAAAATAAATGTAGCAAGAAGCACTCTTGTAAGGAAAAAAAGATAGTGGATATCTAATGATAATAATTGTGGCTGTTAAAATGTCCATTGTGCTACATCATTTGGAACTTCCTTACATTTTGATCCCTAGAAAATTAAAGTACAGGGAAGCAAGGAAGGTGGGTTATTATTCCTCTATGCACCAGAACATCCCATTTCCAAATGTGGATGGAGTGAACCAGAGTCCAGCTATGTGTCACAGGGATAAAGAAAAGGAAGAATAACTATGGAAACAGTCATGATATGATCCACAGATACACAATTTCAGTGGTAGGCAAAATATGCATGTATGTCTTCCCCATCCCATAAAAAAGAGCAGTAGTTTGTTTTGTTTTTGTTTTTTATCATAGGACTTCACTAAATATATTAAAATATGCTTTCTGGAGTCTTATGCTCTAATAACTTAAAGTGATTATGTATCAAGGTAGACACATAAGAGAGGCATTTTATAATTTTGGAATAGACGTTCAGAGGGGTTTTTTCCCCTCTCTTTTGGAGATGAGGGGTGTCTGCTTGTTTTGAAGCCTTTGTGAAGGAATGATTATTCTCTCCTTTACCTCTCTTCCTCCACCACACTCAAAGATAACTACCATGCCTACAGCTCAAATGGAGAAGTACCTACAGATCAGGTGCCATTTTTTGTCATCTTACTCAGAGAAAATCAACTAATAGCTAAGCAATTCCACCAATCCATACATGGCACCCTTGAGAAAGGTTTAGACAAGTAATTCTCCACTAAGATTGATTTCCCCACCAAGTGACTTTTCACAATGCCTGGGAACAGTTTTGATTGTCACATCTCGAGGGAAGCAATTAGCATCTAGCGGGTAGTGCCAGGTATGCTCTTAAACATTTTGCAATGCATAGGACAGCCCTTCACAACAAAGAATTATCTGATCCAAAATGTCTATAGTGCTGAGGTGGAGAAATCTGGTCTAGAGCCCCTCTACTCAAATGTTGGTCCATGGACCAGCAGCATCAGCATCACCTGAAAGCTGAACAGAATTGCAGTGTTTCACCTTGCCCTCAATATTAAATCATAATCTTTATTTGGACAAGACTCCAAATGACTTGTGTGCTCATAGTTTGAGAAGCTCTAGACTAGAATGCTGGTTCTTCATACTTACAAGCTCACAGAGTCACTTGGGTAGCTCCTAAATAAAAGCAAAAATCATCCACACCTCGCCATACCCTAGGAAATTCTGATCATTGGTCTGAGGTGATGCCTCTGGCAGCAACAGCTTTTAAAAGCTTCTTAGGTAATTTAATATGCCAAAAAGGTTGAGACTCACTGGTCTGGTGTCATTCAGAGTGGAGAGAACATGCTTAGAACAGATGTCATGGTATGCTTAGGACGGTATGGTTTATGTCTTTTGTTCTAGAATATTATAGCATTACTTTTCACTCTCAAATGTGTCCTGAGCTTAGAGTAAGCAACAATTTCTAAAACAAACTAAAAGTGCTAATCATAAGGATAAAACAAGATAAATTGGATCTTATTAAAATTAAAAACTTCTGTTTATCAAAAGATTCCATTCAAATTGTGAAAAGGCCATCCACAAAGTGGGAAAAATATTTTTTAATGCATATAATGAACAAATAATTTGTGTGTACTGAATATATAAAGAACTCCTACAAATCAATAAGAAAAAAAAAATAAGATAACCCTCTAGGGGCAAAAGCTTGAACTATGTAAATGGATAATCAACACATGAAAACATGCTCAACTTCAGGCATTATCGTGGAAGTGAAAGTTTAAACAGAAATAAACTAACAATACAAACCAGTTGCAGTGGTTAAAATGACAAAGACTGAGGACATCAAGTGGGATGGGGAGCAAGCTGAACCCTATTGCCTGGCTGATGGAAGAGTAAATTGATACAACCACTTCAAAAAATGTGTTGGCAGTTTTCTTCCAAAGCTCAGTATATGCATATGTACAGCCATGATGAATGCTTCTACTCCTAGATATGTACCCAAAAGAAATACATACATATACTCACCAAATCCATTTGTTAAATTTCTCATAGTAGTATTATTAGTAGTAATAGACCAAGATTGGAAACTACCCAAATTCCCAGCCATAAGATGAACAAATAAGTCATAATATATTCAGAACAATGAAAATTATACAGCAACAAGAATGGATAATCTTCAACTAAATAGAATGGTGTGGATGAATCTTCCAAACATAATGCTAAGTGAAAGCAACCAGACAATGGAGCATGTACTCGCTGGTGTTGTTATGAGTTTAATTGTTTTGTGATGTTCGGTGACCAGTATACTTAGGTGTATTCTTTAATATGTATACAATATTTGTATTATTTTTGAAAGTGTCTCATATTGGATGATAGTGTTCATAGTCAGTCACCCCGATGGAATGGCCTCAGCTCACCTGTGTAGGGCCCAAAGAGCAGTCATCCAAAGTCTACCCAGAGGAGCACTCCCTCTTTTGCCTTCTGAAGAAGCCCAGAGAGAACTGAAGTGATTTCGTGCTGATCTTCTTAAGCACAGCCATTCTCAACTCAGGCTACACACGAGAATTATCTGATGAGTTTCTAATACTTCTGGCAATTAGATCAGGAACTTTTAAAGCTCCTTAGGTAATACCACTGTGCCCAGGCCTGGGAAAGATTTCCTTGCCCCACCTCTCTGCAGCCATATGAACCTGCTGTTTCAGCACTGTTATTATGATGATGCTAATTGGGATTCCTTGGACACTCTTAGTTCCTTTATGGCACGTATTCATTGTTTTGCTATCTCGGTAAGCATGCACTATTACTAGGTCCCGTGTTAGGAACTAAGTGCTAGGCCAGTGTTATGAGAGTGGATTGTAAGCCTCTGGGAGCAAAGACCATATCTTTTTAGTCTGTGCTATATTCTCAATACCAAGCACTGATCCACATAATGGAAAACTTTTAGAGAAAGCAAGGGTGAAGATATTTTAGATGAAAGAAGCAATATCATAACGGCGTGAAGCCAAATCTTGTCATCAAAGTGAAATTACTGTCTTCTAATCCCAGGGGATCGGAAGGCTCAACAATTCCAGAAATGGAAACTGTAACTCCAGTAATAATAATAATAACAACGGCAACAACAATGTCATAAACAACTAGACTTTGCCTTTTTTCCCTCTCATTATTTCATACTCAGTCCTTAGCATAGTTCCTGACATCCTAAAGTTAGTCAGTAAATATTTGTGGAATAAATTAATTATTGAACAAGTGAAAGAAAATTTTCTATCAGGAAAGAAAGGAAAAATCAACATTTATTGAATACCAAATATGCTCCAGCCACCTGCCAGGCACCTCATGTTCTTATGCCATTTAGTAGTCATGGCACATAGTGCATACTAAGTATGATTATCCTCATCTCAAAGCTTAAATAAAGTGTAAGTCCCAGGGAGTATACAGAATATCCCAAGGTCACAGGGCTATTTGACAAAGCCAAGATCCAAACCAAGATCTGTTGCAATTTGACACCCCTGCTCTGGGCATTGCACTGCACAGATCAGCGGGATGGTGATGAGCTTGGGACATAATCCATTCAGGCCCATCTGGCCCCTGCTCTCCTCTGAGGCTGAGTGCCTTCCCCACATCTCTCCCACCACCAAGCTTTGCTTTCCTCTCATCGCTCATATTTGTAATTCAGCATCAAATTATCTTATGAACAGCATGATGATTAAGATATGATAGAGGCGCCACTATGGAATTAGAGGTGTTTCTATCGAAACTCTCCCCACGTCTGGAGTTTTATTTGAGTCTCCCAAGGTGGTGGTGGAGTGGGGATACAGAATTTTGAGAATAGCCAGTTCTTGTTGAAAAGTAAGCTCCCTAAGTTGGCACTTGCTGCATCTTTTCTTTCCCTCCCCCTTTTCCTTCTTTAGTCTTCTTCCATTCTTCCTCTTCCATTCTTCCTCTTCCTTTCCACTCCCTGGATCCTCCCCTACTTATAATGAATCCAGAGCGTATTATTGAAATCACAGCCCTCAGAGTCACTTCTATCTGGCTGGAGAAGCAATGGGCGGGGTGGGGGGGGGTGTGTGAGAGAAAGAGAAAGAGAGGAAGATAGGGAGGTAGGATACATATATAAATAACAAGATATGTATATTTATCAAGAGATATTGATTTAGTCTAAGGAATTGGCTTATGCAATAATGGAAGCTAGGAAATCCCAAGATCTGCAGTAGATAAGCTGGAGACCCAAGAGAGCCAATGTATATTTCAAGTTCTAGTCTAAGTCCAAGTCCAAAAGTAGAAGCAAATTGATGTCCCAACTCAAAGGCAATCAGGTAGAAAGAAAGAATTCTTGCTTATCAGCCTTTCATTCTAGTTAGGCTTTCTAGGAATTGGATGAGTGCAATTGTGGAGTGTAACTTGCTTTATTCAGTCTACGATTCAAATATTAATCTCATCTAGACACACCCAGAAATAATTTTTAACCAAAAACCTGGACAGCCCATGGTCCAGTTAAGTTGACACATAAAACACATAAAACCATCACAACTTTTATTTTAGCAATTTATTGTTTCCTGAAATCTTTTCACCTGTCTTCTGAGATTGTGTTTGTTGGCTTCAACTGGATTTTTTGTTCTACCTCTCTTTCAATCTCAGAGCCCAGAGTCCTCCCAGCCCCGCAAGTCTGGACTGTCACCGAGACAGACCTGCAGACCACTCATTCCCTTTGGATCTGACTCATTGCAGGTCCCAAAGTCAGGATGTTTCCTTTCCCTTGGTACCTATTAGAACAGTAATTCTCAAAGTGTATTCAGAACATGATAGGTTCCATGATAAGTTGGTAGTAACATGATAAATAAATAGTTGCTGAAGAAATGGATAAATGTGAGATAATAGATCTATGTCTAAATAGTTCAGAAGCACCAACAGTCATATCCTTCTCTTGGATTTTGAGGATTTATTTTATTTTTATAATGCATTTTACAAGATAAGTTCTCTGAAGGCATTTGTTTCCTCAGTGAGTATCAATTGAGCGCCTACCATGTGTAAGGCACTATTCTAAACACAAGAAAGTTCTAAATAAAAGATTCCCTGTTCTCATGGAGCTTTCAGTTTAATTGGGGGAAAATAGACAGTAAATAAATAAGTGCTATGCAGACAAATAAAACAGATAAGGAGTTAAAGCATTGAGAAGTGTGATACTCCATTAAGGGCAGTCGGAGAAACCATTTCTGAAAAAGTGATTTTAAACAAAGGCCTAAATGAAGAGCATGGGGGTCTTCATTATAATATCAAATGGATATTATAAAGGAGCAATGCAGCAGCCTTGAAATGGGAGTATGATTTGTAGGTTTAAAAAGGAGCAAAGACTATGTGGCTAGAGTGAAATGGGAAGAGAGATGGGAGAGACCAGTGAGGTACCAAGAGGCTAGATTTTCTATCTACTGTTTTAGAAGCCAGTGTACAGATTGTTGAGATTTATTCTGGGCAAGACAGGAAGTAGTTGGAGGGATCTGAGAACAAGAGTGACATAATCCGGCTAACATTTTAGAAGGATCATTCAATGTGGCTTACACACTACAAGGAAGCAGAAAATGAGTTCAGAAGTTATCACACTCTACCAGATGTGACACGATTGGGGTTTGGGCTAAATGTATAATAGTGAAGGTGAGGGGCAGTAGGTAGATTTTGAGACTATGTCATTTTCCAGTGAGAAATTTGTTTAATTTCATACAATCTAGACACTCTCAAATTTGTTTGACCATTGGCTACCTTATCAGTTGGCTTTTTGCTATTTTTTTTTTTTAGTTAATAGTTCAAATTTAAATTAGGTTACTGCATTAGCCTGTGATTGATAAATATATAATGCAGTTTATGCTTATGTATAGTATATTTCTATTTCAGATTGTCTTCTTGTGTGTGTGTGTGTGTGTGTGTGTGTGTGTGTGTGGTTTTTTTTTTTTGGTATGCAAGTACCCCTAGAAGTGGTAACATATGAATTTACCACTAATAGCTTATGTGGATTGATTTATTTGTTTTTCATATGTGAAATCAGTAAACGTGTATGCCTCCTAATATGGACTTGAGGTCTCCACATGAGTATTTACTACTTCTGTCCAGTGTAAACCTCTGTGTTCAACTACCAGGCTCGTATTCATCCTTTAATGTCACTTCCTCTGTGAAGCCCTCCCTGAACACATAGAAACACAGGTGTTCCTCTTGGTTAATTTCAGAGAAGCCTTAACATCTCTCTTCTAGCATTGCTTCCTTCCATGGGTATGCTCTGAATATGTGGACAAAACTCATTGCACTGTGGGCTTCTTGAGGCAGGAATTGTGTGTAGCCCTCACTGCATCTACAATACTCACCTTGCATAACATATAGCAGTTAGAAATGAATGCCCTGATGAGTGACTGAGAGGTTTTATTATTTATTTGTTTAAGAAATATTAACTTATTTGTTTAAGAAATATTTACTTAGTGCTTACTAGACTCACAGGATCTGATACTAAATACATACATATATATGCAAGAGATGATCAAGTCAATAGAGTTTTACAAGGCATGATGTGTACTATAAAAAATATAAAGAGTCAATTGAGCATAAAAGGGCTTTAGGAAATAGTATTTCATTCAATGGAAACTCTAGCAGGAGGAAAATCCAGAAGACAGGGAACGCCATGTGTTTTCAGAAGACGGGTAGCTCAGAACGGTTAGAAGTGCTACAGAGGGAATGGTGGTAAATAAAAGGGATGAGTTTGTACTCTAATGGGTATAATGATTGCAAATGGATGTAGCTTAAAAAATGCTGTTTTGTCAGTGGTTGGATTCCATTTATTTGGGCTTTCTCCTCCAGTTTTTCATACAGTCGACATTGAATCTGAAGTCATCATTTTACTCAACTAGCATATGGAAAAGTATCAGAAGGTAAATATATTGGGAAAAAAGGGATCAGGGCATTCATCAGAGAACACTAAGACTCACATAACTAGGGAGCATGAGATCTGTCTCATAAAGATAATACAAACAAAGGGTTTCATGAATCAGTGTGGTCATGTTGTTCAGTTGGTAGATGAGATTGGACTGAATTAATGCTGGGAAATGTTATTTATGTGCCCAAATTTCTCTCACTTGGTTTACCTGAAGCTCTTGTGTTAATGTGAGGGAAAAAATTGTTAGCAGATGCAAGTGGCAAAAAGAAGAGCTACAATTTGTATGAGAATAAATCACAGTTATCTTTTCATAATTATTATCACATTCCTTTGCTCAGACAATAAAACATAGTTCACTTTTTTTCTCTCTTTAAACCTAAAAATTCGATACAACAATAGCAACAAGTCCATGCATTTAGGAAATATATTCAATATAATAAAAATGATTGATATTCAAGTTAATATCTTATAGTAGTAGCTAAACTTCTTCTGTGTTACAAGAAATGCCTTTTGTGAATGTTATTTTCAGGCTATGTTTCTCTTTTTTTTCTAAGCAGTCCTGTAAAGAAAATCTCTGGTTTATGTGGCGAATAATTTTTGAGGACAAAGTATGTTCTATTGTTAATTTCCACCTGAAACATTCATTAAATAATAGAGCATCAGGAAAAAAAAAAAGGTTTATATCCATTTGAACTAATATGTTTTCTCTTTCTATAGTCTATACAAAACACTGACTGCTCTTTTGGCCTTGATATCTAGGAAGCCCAGAACTAGATTTACTGCTAAAAGTCACAATATTAATCTTTTAAGTATATTCTTCCTTCCATTTCAATGCTATTTTTCATTATGGCTGCTATTTTATCATATGCCACTTCAAATCAGCCTTGGAAATGGATGGAATATAAATGAATATATTAGCAAGCAACAGCATAAATAAATGGGGGACGAGAGAGAATAATATGGAAATTGTAAGATCCGAAAGGGTAATTCTTCCTGTGTAAATTACAATCAGCAAATATAACTGGTGCTCCAGAAGTAATGCATTGTCCTAAAACAATGATGTGAAAATAGAAACAGAGGTATTTGACAATTCTTAAGAGGTGCGGGTAATGTAAGATACATTAATAATTTATGTGAAGAAATACTAGAAATTATAAAGATGCCATAATGTACTAATCATTAGCTATGTACGAAAAAAGTTGGCAATGCTGCATTTTGACCAAGTAGGGAAATGGACACTTCTCTGTGTGGTTAAATGAATTAAAAATTGGTACAGCCATTTTCAAAGCAATTTAGCATTGTCTGTCAACATTTCAAAATGCCTATGTTTTTGACCCACCTACTTTTAAAAATCAGTACACTACATTTACTTACGTGTACAAAGGTATTCATACAAAAATGTTTATTAAAATATTTGTTGTAATAGTAAAGTTCTAGGAAAATCTTTTAAAGTATTCATCAATAGTGGACCAACTAAATGATGGTGATCTCTCTCTCTCTCTCTGTATGCATGCATGTGTGTGTGTGTGTGTGTAATGGAGTTATATTCAGTCGGTAAAAAGAATGGAGCAGATCTTTGTATATAAGGATGGGAATTTGTTTCAAGCATATAATTTAAAGTGTTGCAGAATATTTGTTTATTTTATTTATAATTATAATAACCCATTGTTTGTAGTTAGATATACAAGTGATGATAAATAGACAGACTGATGGGATTATACACCAAGATACTGTTAAAAATAATGCTCTGGAAATTGGAACTACTATTAGGCATTCATAGAGTGACTTTTATTATTTAATTTCCATTCTGAAGCATTTCAATATTTCCCCTGAATTGTTATAAAAATAACAAAACTAGTTTTAGAAAAGAGCTTATAAAAAGCAAATGTACTTTATAAATCCAAAAGGTTCTATATTATATCACTCAACAAAGTCCAGAGAGAGTTGATTCATCATGAGATTCACCAATATATAGATAGATATGTGCTAATGAAAATATAGGAAAAAGTTTGTTTACCCTGGTTCAAATAGTAGGCACCATAGCAAAAGGGAGAAAACATTTTTTAAAAAATACCAGCTATATTTTCTGTCATTCAGAGTGAAAGCATCCTTGTCAGTGAAGGACAGATGCTTTCACTCATGCTAAAAATGTCTAAGACTAAGCATTTCGTCTGAACGAAAGAACGAAGCGGGAACCTGGGATAGATCTCACTGTCTTTCCTATTAAATCTCTTTGTCCTTTGCATTCTCTTTCTCTCTCTCCCGCCCCCATGCTCCTCCTGTCCCTTTCCTCCTCCTTCTCCCAGGCCCCCACCCCTGTGCTCCAAGTAATATTTCAGAATTCTTGCATTTTCACAACTGCACAGGGCTTGATATATTTAACACCTTTTTTATAGATGGAAAAAAATAAGATCTATAGAAAAAAGAAACATGTTAGCAAGTCCAAACAAATAACTGATAGTTGATAGATGTTGAACAAATGCCTACTGATGACTTCTATATGTATTAAGATAGGAATATGTATGTCTACATACATGTATGTTATACATAGATATATAGATATATATTTCATTGATGGAAAAATCTGGCAGTTTTCCAGTATCTGGGAATTAGGGGAGGATGCATTACCCATCTCTGTCCTTGCCTCAGTCTCCACTTTAGGAAGGTTTAGAATTCCTCTAAAGCAGTTATTCAAAGAGAGATGCTTGCCTAAAATTAATTGACATTATCCCACAGGCCAAAGACTTCGACAACAGACAGACATGACATACAAACCCAACTCCTTACTTGTGTACTCCCGGAGATTCAGTTTTCCCAACACTAAAATGAGGCTAGTAATATCCAATATGTGGATTCATTATGTTAATTAATAAAATAGATGTATACTAAAGGCTCGGTTTATGTACTCACCCTGATATTCTTAACCTAGAAACCAAAATCCTCCTGGGAGAGGCTTCGGGATCCTTGGCATGCATAAACCCTTCGATAGTGTGAATATATTTCTTTGATTGTGCGAGTGTAAACATTCTTTTCTTTGGGATAATGTCCCTAACTCTTATTAGTCTCAAAGTTGCCTGTGTTCTCTATTATTATAAGAAACTTGACTTAACTAGAAACTGTAATCGCCAATATTAATAATAATTATTATAACCACAATATCATTACTAATAGTTCACTACAAACAAATAATAATAATAATATTAATACTCAATGCTATGAACATGAGCCAAAATGGGTAAATGAGTAACACTGAAATCTTTGGGTGTTTTGCTTTTACCAGGTAGAATGAATGTTCCAATTTCTCTTATTATAGGCACCCTTGAAATCTTATTTCAATCTTATCCACAAAGAGGAACTCATTTCCCCCAGACTAATGAGGTCTGAGTCCGTTTATATGGTCTCTTCGTTATATAGCTGAGTCCGTTTATGTGGTCTCTTCATTAGCAGGGTCCCTGTTTAATTCGGTAGAAGCCTGCACGTGGCCCCGTCCACTTCACACCCGTTTATTACCCTGATGCCTCTGACATACACAAACAAACCGTGTTTTACAAACTGCTTAGAAATTTGATTAAGTCACATCATGCCTCTTGTGGTAATGAGAAGGGTGATTTACAATCATTAGGCCTAAAATTAAGGCCTCGGTGTGTTTTTAAGTCAAGGGGAACAATTTGTCAGCTGGTTGATCTTTTTACTGCTAAAGCCGGTTAACTGATCAATCTAATGTCAAAGGAACAGAGACAAATGGGAGACATTTGACTATGTGGAAAACTACATGAAGATAAATCCAACATTCTGCTTCATTTCATCTGCAGTTATCTTTGCAGTAATTGCTTTGGAACACTTAAGGTGCTTTTTGCATATAAGAAGTGTGGGAAGCCTTTAAATCATCTTCATAGACAGTAGCTTCTTGAGTCGAATCTTGCTTTGTTCCATTTTTGGGTGGTGAGGGCCATAATCTCTCACTTTAAAAGCATACTTGGCAAGGAACAAAGGTTGGGATTCTTGACTAGTTGTTTACTGCATAATCTGTTCACACATTTCTGAAATTTCTTGACATGTTTGCAAAGTAAATCTATTCTTTAGTGAATTTATTTGATTTTTGCTATGAACATAATGATGAAACTAGATCCAGAGTAAAAGCTTCCTCGTGAATAGATTTGGTTGTGCCAGCTGTTCCAGTTATCAACTGCTGCATAAAAACTACTCCCAAACTAATTGGCTTAATTGGCAGCTGTATGATTATATTTCATAAATTTATGGATCAGAAATTGAAACTGGGTGGTGATGACAAAGGTCACTTACTGGTAACTAGCTAGCAAGTAGACTGTAGGGTCCAATATACATACCTTCACTCATGTGTCTGGTGCTTTGGGTTGGGTGAGGGTGTGTCTGACAAGGAGGTTGGGCTCTGCTGGGACTGTCAACCAGAGCCTCTACATGTGGCCTCTCTAGCAGGCAGTATTAGGCAGTCAGACTTCTTAGTTGGCAGCTTGGGGCTCTCAGAGAGTTCCAAAATGCCATGCTGGAAGCTGCAGCCGTTCTTATAACCTAGCATCAAAGCCGCAGAATGTCACTTGCTACTTGTCAAGCAAACAGCTAAGGTCATCTCAGACTCAAGGTGAGGGAAACTAGACTTCAACTCATAAAGGAAGGAGGTACAAGGTGTCTACACCCATCTGTAAGCCACACTCTGATTCTTTACAAGCTCCATTAAGAAATTATTTTACTGCCATCAACTCGGGTTTTTCTGATACGTGCTAGAATTTTCAGCATTATGGGTGGAGGAGAGAGGGAAGAAGTGATTGATTTGATAGCTATTCTTCTGAAAGCCTACAATGGGAATGTGCATTTGCTTAATTCTCAGCAATCACACTACTTTAGGAAAATCAACAAGTAAATTTCTGGTCTTAAAAAGAGATTAGAAACTTTTGAGGAGGACATTTATCCTTCCCTGCTCTGACATTCCCCTCCTCCGTTTTTAGATTGAGAGATTACTTTGGAAAATGACTCTCCCTCCCCCCACCTCTCTAAAAACAGAAAATGGTTTTGATGATTTTTACTGATTTTGAAGACAATTTTTTTTCACTTTGATTTTAAACTTTAAGTCATCTGTCTGTCATCCTAGGAGACTGGGGTATATTTTATAGAGGACACAGAACAGGTACTTCATAAATAAGCTTTTAATCCATCACTCTATTAAGCACATCTTAAGTACTCTGTGTAAATGAGAAAAGCAAATGAGAACAAATGAAATATAATCTCAAAAATCTTTTGCTGTCCTCTTAACTTACTGATAAATATAAATATACATATATGTACATAAATGTACTGCAAAGCAAAAAAAAAAATTATTGTATTTAGAGGAATTTGAATGGTTTCAATTGGAATTACATTTCTGCTTATTTTTATTTTTGTTTCTAGAGGAATTTGAATAATTTAAGTTGGAGTTGGATTTCTACAGATGGCCAGCAGGGCAATTTTAGACAGTTATTGGAGCTTCTATTTTCCTGTCGGTAGTGAGAGTAGTAACCAGTAGAACTTAAATGGTCAAGGTGATGGGAAACTTTGCTTCTGAACCAATCTTTCATGTGCTTAAAAATCACCTGATTTTTTTTGTAAAAAGGGACTGTGGTCCAAAGGACGAGGGTCTGTGATTCCGAATTGCTAACAAGCTTCCCAGGTTAGGCAGATGGCACCGGCAGGCCCATGGACCACAGCTTAGATAAAAAGGCTGCGGAGCATCTCATATTAATACACACTCAGAAATGTTGGTTCCCAGTCCCCGCCACTTCCATCTTCCCATGAGGAATTTCCAGGAGACAGGAATGGATCTTTGTATTTGTTCCAGTCTCCAGTGGGATGGCTTCTCAGTTGTGTTCCTCAGTTGTGTTTAAAATATTCTAGCTCCTGCACTTTGTTTAACTCTGCTTGACAATTGGTGATTTGTGATTCCCCTCTTTTCTGAGAGCGTTTGTTTATAAGATGATGATCTTCAGATTTTTAAAAATGCTCCCCAGACACAGGGAGTAGACTTTCTATGGAAGAACTGTGCGAATGAGCATTTTATCCTTAGGTTTGTTTTCTTTCTTTTCCTCCTTTCTATTTTTTCTTTTTCACTTTTTCTTTCTTTTTCTTTTCTTTCTTTCTCTCTCTCTCTCTCTCTCTCTCTCTCGCTCTCGCTCTCGCTCTCGCTCTCTCTCTCGCTCTCTCTCTCTCTCACTCTCAACAACTATCTATACTGTATGCCTGTGGTTTGCAATGCACAGCGGTAGAGGCTGAGGGGTGTCAAAAATGACTAAATCAGACTCTGCTAAGAGAGTCAACATCCTAGTTTGCCATTTTAATGTTTCTTAGGAAGCTTTATTTCAGAATTGCCTATGGGTTTTTTTGCTCATTAGTCCTCTCAGTGAATCAGAGATTTCCTGCTATAACGCACGAGGTTTCTCAATAGACCCTCTTGGCTCCTCGAGTCTTTTGAACGACTTTATTATGACAAAGTTGACTTGAAGCCAGAGAAGGCAGAGCTCCAGTGCTGGGCTTTCTTTTGAGTTTTACGAGGTTTTTTTCCTCAGAAGTCTAATACTGGTTTAATGAAGTTTTATAGCTATTAATACTCCGCCACTGTAGCTGCTCTAAGAAATATGTAAACAATAACTCAAAATAGGTAAATTTGTGATGAAGTTGCACTAAAAACTAATGTCTCTTGGTCATAGTTCATAATTTTCAAATGCATGTCATTTAGAATGATTGGTAACTTCAGCCTTGTAACTCTTTCAAGGAGAAAGACTGTAAACTTAAATCATGACATTAAGCTGACATTGAGACTCATATTTTCTGAGTTAAAGATATATTTTTATGGCTACACAATGGACTCTGTTTATCACTTATCATAAACCATAAGAAACCATTTTTGTTTTAAATTAGGTGCTTAGGCTTTTGTCCTATAATCCGTTTCTTTACTTCCCCTTTTTTGCTTTTGTTGGTCCATTTTCAGTAGCTCCCAGTTGTCTTCCATTTCCTATAAATGGCTCATATTTTATATCTTAGCTTCTTGAGAGATATTTCATCCTAGTTGAGGTCACCTTAATTTACACCTTAAATTACAGTTCCAAAGCCAACTACAATGCTGCTGATACTGCTAAAGAGTCTAATTTTAAAATAAGGAACAGTCTTATCCTAAAATGCCAGGCATAAGAAACCCATGAATTTTGCATATCACTTATTGAATTACATTCCTCCCCTTCCTTTGAGCCACTTAGTCAATTACACTTCATTTTACTGCCTAGTCTGGTTCTAGAGAGTGTCCTTTCTAAAAGACCACAAGTAAGTCACTAGGCAACAGCCCCAAATGATTTGAAAGTTAAATGACTGTGGAATTTAGGGCTTAATGGTTTGTAAAGCCATCTCAGTTATATTTATTAAAATGGAAGATCTTGTTAAAGTAGATTTCTTCTTTCCTCTCTCTCTCTCTCTTCCCCACCTCCTTCTCTTATCCAGCTCACCGAGATCCATGTTTTTGTTGCCTGATTTTACACAATTGGATCAAGGCTACACACATGGCAGCTGCTACAGCCCCATTGACTGGGTAGGGAGAAGGAAAGTGATGGACACAGAGATCTCCTTGATGAAAAACACTGTACCTTTAATACATGTGGAATTATCAAAATGCACTGACAATGTATAAATGGCCAAAAAAAAAAAAAAAAGAACAAATAAAGATTAGGTGTTACATCATACTCAGTTTTTTTTGTTTTTTGTTTTTTGTTTTCATAATCTCTAGGGCAATTAAAAGAAAGATTTGGCTCAATATTGTCTTACATAAATGATTAAGGAAAGTGGGCCTATTCTTCAGAATCTCAGGAGATGAAAATCTGCATCCTTTTCTTCTGAGTGCTCTTGAAAGGTGAGTTTCACTCTTTTTTCCTTCATTTTTTTCTCTCATCTCTATCCACCTCTCTATTGCTCTTACCTATTTACAGGCTTATCTTTAGACCTGAACTGTTTCATAAGGTAGGTTTTAGCTACACATGAGCATTGGAACTATGACTAGCCTAAACTGAGATGAGGATACTGGATTTCAAAGACTTCCCACAAAAAAAAAAGCAGAATGCAAAGTATCTTAATGACTCATATTACATATTGAAATGATACTATTTTGGATATATTGGATTAATTAAAATATGTTAGAATCATCTGTTTCTTTTAAAACTTCCTGGAAATTTTTAAATTGCATAGTAGATCTCGTTTAAAACTTGAATTTTATTTCTATTAGACACATCTATTCTAGATCTGAAGCCTCTCAAAAGCAGGAATTAGGTCTTATTTCTTCCCGTATAACCAGTGTAGATCAGAGGGCACTTTGGGTTATTAAACGAATCCATGGATACATTGATTAATTAATTGATTATTTGTTCCAGTTTGTTCTCTACTCCCAAATATAGCTTCAATGCTTCAGATTCGATACATGTGTGAAAACCATTTTTCTGTGACTTAGCTCAGAGTTTCCCAACTTTTGGCCTCTGGTATTTTTAATTGGTTGCAAATAGGTCAAAAGAGTAAGTCTGTCAGCTCTAGGGACTACCAGGTGGAACATGAGGCTGTCTGGGCCCCAACTCCATCGCTTCCCACTGTAAGCAACCTTATCCATTTAATCCAGAATATTGTGCAAACATAATCATATGCTCTGTCACACAATGAAAATGACTGGGAAATACTTCTATATTTTATATAATGAAGTTGAACTTTTATATTTAAAAGAAACAACTCAAAAATTAATTTAACCATGAACTCTGTACTAGAATTTTTTTTTTTTCTTTTTTTAAACCATTAGAATTGGTGAATATCCGTTTGAGGGTTAATCTCATTTTAGAGTGGTATAGTTTGAGGATTATTTCAAATTGGTATAAAGTTTCCTTTCAAACCTCTCTGAATGTGGCGAGTATAAATAATGTTATTTCCCTGGAATATATCATTCATCTGGTTTGATTAAACACATCCTAGGCAACAGAGATCCAATTTATTGGGCACTTTGAAACTGTACAGTATTAGAATTTTTGACATAATCCTTATGCCAACCCGATGGAGTATTATTATTCATATTTTGCAGTAGCTAAGTTTTGCTCAAATTCACACACTATTAACATTTTTCAGTGTCGAATCTTAGCTTATTTGGGTCTAATGCCTTTACCATATCTCATAAATGTGCTTCTTAGGGGAAAACAAGCAAACTGAAAGAGAATTAATTGCTTTTATAATTTATTGAGATACAAATTTTACTATACCCTCCATATAGTTTCTCTTCCCTTTTTATTTTATTTTTTTATCTTAGAGATTTTGTAAAACAGAAAACAATTTCTTGAATCCAAAGTTTATTTCTAAATACTGAAAAGAAAATGCTCTGGTTGTAAGAGGAAAGCAGAGAAGAAAGAGAGTGGAGATAACCGAAATCGGAAGTAGACAGGACTGGCCCCCAACACGCAGGTCCCTGGGCTAACGTGGGACATTTTTTCTCATAGTAGAGAAGGAGGCAGCAGAATGCCGAAACAACCACACTGTTCTTTCAGGCAGGAGAAAGAGTATGTGTTAGATACCATTGTTATCAAATGCAAGGGGGTTCATTTTGCCTGCGAGCATCAAAGACAGACAAGACACAAATAGGAGTTTGCAGAAAGTAAAGGTTTATCTAAGGAAATGGCATCAAGCCCGGAGACACAGGTGTGCTAGCATTCAAAGACCTGGCTCCCCAGTGGCCTCTAGGGGATAGATTATATAAGGGAAAACTCATTAGTCATGGTAGCTGAGGGAGCTGGGGTCATGAGCTCTGACTGGTCGAGGCTTGGGTAAGAGGCCCTTGATCATTGCATCAGGTCCTGATGCCAGTCATGACGTCCTTCTGTCTGGTTTGAGGGGATGCCGGTAGGATCGATCCACCTTTCAGTTTCATGAGTGTGAAGCTGAAACACAACTGAGGTCAAGATTATCTTTAGTTTGCTTAAAACTCTGTTTCTGTTGTCAGCAGACCTGAGGCTTTGTTCCTAAGGCTGCTCACTGATGTCCTAAGGGCCTTAATGATTAAGGGAGTGGTTGTGCAGTATGCACAAAGGTGGAAGGAAAAAGAAAGAGAAGAAGCTAGTGAGTAGAGACCAGTTTGAATCAAGAAGAAAGAGCAGAGAAAAAGTCATTTTAAGGAAGATTTGCATGATGATACCATTGCCCAGGAGGTTATCTCCAATGCTGGATGTGACATTGTGATTTATAAGAGGAGATATATATTTGATCTTAGCTTCGATCTGTGGGACAGAGCTCCTAAAACCCTTAGATTTCTTAAGTGCCTAGAGTAACAAAAGTGACTTTTAGACTCCACCTAAGAATGGGGCCTGGTTGCCAGGAAAGGCAACCTTGTGATTAGATGGTTGGAATTTTCAGCCCCACCTGGTGACCTCCAGGGAGAGGAGAGCAGCTGGAGGATGAATCAGTCATCAATATCTGATGATTTAATCAATCATCTCTCTGTAGTGAAGCTTCCATAAGAAAGCAAAAGTATGGGTTTCGGAGAGCTTCTGTGATGGTGAATTTATGAGGATTCCAGGAGAGTGGCATGTTCAGAGAGGGCGTGGAAGCTCTGTGCCCTTTCCTCAGACCTTGCCCTGTGCATTTCTTCCATCTGTCTGCCCTGTGTTACATCCTTTTATAATAAGCTAGTAATTTAGTAACTAAAATATTTCTCTTGAGTTCTGTGAGCCACTCTAGCAAATTAATCAAACCCAAGGTGGGGGTCATTGGAACCTCCAGTTTATAGCTAGTTGATCAGAGACAACTTGGACTTGCAGTTGGCCCCTGAAATTGGGGCGGGGGGAGAGGGAGGGTAGTCTTGTAATAGGACTTAGCCCTTAACCTATCAATCTGACCCTGTCTCCAGGTAGGCAGTGTCAGACGTGTGTTAAATTGTAGGACACCCAGCTGGTGTCTGAGATTTGCTTGTTGGTGCAGGGAAACCCTCACATGTTGAAATTGGTATCATAATTATACTGGGATATGACAGAGCACTGGTAGAAATCGAGATGAGACATCACTGACAAATACACTTCCTTCATCCCATAAAAGTTTTCATGCACTAACTCCAAAGCCCATCAATGGCTAACCCAGGGGACTGGAATGGGGATCACAGTGCGAGACAGATGATTCCAGTGGCTGCTCGTCCACCGAGCAGGTTCATAGCTTGCTTGACTGTCCCCGCAGTTGATATCCTTGCACAGCCTTTTCCAGATGCTTACTCTGTCTCTGAAAGGACAGCGTTTCCTGTTTGGAAGCCAAGGTGTAGAGGGAGGATGGACTTTTCTAGTCTCAGGAAATGGTCCTTTTCAAGTCTACTCCATCTCTCTTTGTGCCCTCTGGCCTAGCCTAAGTGCTTTGCACTGTTTATCAACCTTAATCAACATGAGTGACAGAAAACCTGATAATAGCCAAGAGCTTGTACAGCTGATGGGGGTGACCTCTTTTAAAATGTCAAACCTGAATAAGCTGTATTTACATTTCTTTGGGCTCCAGCTTTCAACAATTTCCACCTTCCACATAGGAGGGAAGAAAATAAAAGTTATTTTAGCATCTATCCAAAATTACATCTTAGGACAGCCTTGCAAACTCTCTTTGTGCCTCCTGCAAGCTGAGAACTCCTATGTCAAGATCAGTAGTCACCAGTAAAGCAGCTACTATAAGCTTTACACACCTTCAGCCTTGGAAATATTGAAATCCATTAAAAAAATAAACAAGGGCATAATGGTGTATTTTAATTAATTCAAAGATGCCAGCATTACTGTGTTGTAATGTAAATGACAGGTAGGATTCTAGGGCAGAGGAAGAGGAACTGGGTGGGCCCCCTGCTCTGTTATTTTTCTGGGTTACCTTGAGGATATTTTATAGCAGATATAAAAGAGAAAAGAATGCATCGTTGCAGTTAGAACTGAATGATATAATGGAAGGAAGGATGTCAGCCATAGTACCTAGCACAGTACTAGGCACATAGTAAGTACTTCAGATGCCTTAGCTTTCTCCTGTTCCCTCATTTTTTTTTCTACCTTAGTTGGGACCCTCTCACCAGAAGAAAGAAAAGTTATCCTGGAAAAAACTAGTTCAGTTCAGCATGTTCAAGCCAAAGTATGATTAAGTAATGTGCTTTGTCTGGCTTCTGTGATTTAATACTTAGCCTCTCAAAGTGAGGTGCTTGGCCCAGTAGCACGGAGCTTCTTATAAAAAACAAAACAGAAACTCAGGCCTAACTCTAGGCCTGTTTCACCAGAATCGGCATTTAACAAGACCTCCTGTGATTCCTATGTATGTTCACGTTTAAGCGGCACTGTCTAATGGGAAGAGCACTGACTTAGGAGTTAAGAGATTGGCCTCCTAGTTTGTTTTTCTTATAAACAAGTAAGGACTCTAAGCTAAATTCTATGGTTCTGTTTCCTCTTCTCTCAAAGGAATATGTTTTCATTCACGGTTGCTGGAAAGGTCAGGTGTGATCTGGCTTAACTATGTACTACAAATAATATGCATATAATACTTCTTGGATGTGAATGAATTCAGATGGAACTGCAAAAATGAACACCCCCCCCACCACAAACAGACACACACACTCCTAATTGTCAGCTACTGTGTCACCCAAGCCAGAAGAGAAAGCAGCAAACCTCACTCCCTCAGACACTTCCTGTAACATTTATCACTTTGCAGATGTGTTTCTCCTATTTTCCTGACCAAAAAAAAAAGTATTTGCAATTCTGTGAAGCTGCCCTTTATCTAGCACTGCAAGGGCAGAGAGGCAGAAGAACAGTGTTGAGTCTAGTTGGTGTATCAAACGCTGGGTTGAATCTGTAATCAAGTCATGTAATGGGGACCTATTTGCAAACACTACTGCTGCTTGGGGAAGGGTGTTATTGTAGAGGACACTTTTGAAAACGGGTCCCCGGAGGAAAGACTTTTATCATCTCAAGATTCGAGACGCTATTTTGCTTCTCATCTTTCCTTATTCGATTCACTTTCATTCTTCGTTCTTTCAGGGGCTTACATTTTATGTTTCCCTCTGTGGTCAGAATAGCCACACTCCTCCTAATTTAAAGATGTTTCATCATTAAAAATTATATTAAATAGTCGACCATCCTCAGGGAAGACTTAATTTCCACTTTCTGCTGCAGTCAGCATGATTGAGGTTCAGTCTTTCCATAAACTTGGAATCTATTTAAAGCGATTTCCATAAACTTGGAGTCATCTGATACCTTTTCATGGGCTTGCTAACCAACTACCTACCTATTTTTAAGAGCCAATAAAATTGACCTGATTTTGGCTAAAAGAGAGAAACACGCTTTAAATTCTGCAGAACAGAGAAATTATAGAAACAGAGTTTATTGGGTGAAAGCAATAAAATTGCAAAGTGCAAATATTTAGGCGTGTTAGACTGTTGCTGTTGGATTTTGAAAGAAACTTGAGGGAGATGGTGAGAGCAGCGGCTCCCCCAAGGCTACGTTCGCAGGTGCGTTTAAGCCAAATCCACGTGTGACTCACACTGGCATTTTTTTTTTTCTGAAGGAAAACATATTATTATCATTAATGTTATTTTGCTGTTTGTCAAAGCAACATGTACTCAATGAAGAAAACTGAGAAAACACCTAAAATCTATGAAGAAGGGAAAAAAATATCCCTTTTTAATTAGACACAACAGTGCCATCTCTAACATGTTTCTCTTATATCTGTAATTTGAATACATTACACCCCTCCGCTAGTTACACATTTTAATGTATGGAGTTAAGTGAAACAAATGGATGGAAAATGCAGTGTCACACTAATATCATCCTCCCTGAGTTACCTAAGGGTTGTTTAGGTAGTTTAAGTGGGTAGCCTGACATACTTCCACTCTCAAGGCGGAAGAGGCCTGGTATTTCTTCTCCCTGTTGACTCCACTGCCGTGGTTTGTCCTCCTTACAAAATGGTGTTGGGTATATAACAAAGAAGATGCTGTGAAAGAGAGAAGCGGGGACCGACTTGAGAAGAGGTGGTCAGAGAAGTTTATTTTATAGTAGTAAATGTTAACTGAGGCTTGAAAGGTAACTCAGAATCTGTCTACAAAATGCAGACTCTTGACAACCATGCCAGGAACATTCCGCTTCAACACTGGCATGTTTCATCCAAGCAAAAGCAGAGCTGCACAGACCTTATACCCCCTGAAGAAGTGCATCGGAATAGCTGTGGCTCAGAAACAGGTCCTTCCTTCCAGAGGAGTGGGTCCCATCCCTGACTGCCAGAATTTTAAAGTAGTGACACCTGGTCTCACTCCCTGGCCAATTATATTAGAAAACCTGGAGGTGGGTGAGTACTGGATACCAGCATTTTTCAAAGTTCTTCGGATAAAGCTAAAATGCAAGGAGGGTTGAGAAGCACTTCTGCAGAAATTCACTAGCCAGGGGAGCCCTTAAGACTGTAAACAAATCTGTGAGTAAAGAGTTATCTATGGAATAATAGATATATTTATGGAATTCTGTGGGGAGAAAAAGAAAAACAATTTGTCCAAGTTTCTATATTTTATAGAAAATGAATGTAAGAACATGGTAGAGTAAATGAACTTAGGCAACATCCTCCAAAATTAAGATCATCTTGATTACTTTATTTTCTCTTGTAAATCGTCGTCACCATCATCATCATCATCTCGACGCAAAGCCAAAGACAGGCATTTCCACTTTTAATACCCAGAAAGCATATAGGAACCTCTGTTTGGATTTTTGTGAAATTCAAATCAGTAAATCCTCATCTCATGAGGGTTTTGCCCCAAAATGGTTCTATTATACAAATAACATTTGGAAAGCACTAAAAGAAATGGGGAAAAATTCTGCATTATCACCCCCCAATTCCCTCATTTGGCATGTAAGCAGTTTCTTTCCCTGTTTCATCTGAGACCTCCTGTATACCCATGAACATTTTGCATAGTTGTATTCATAATGTGGGTATAATTCTTTTTGCTTAAATTATCTTATAAATATTTTCGTCCTTGCCTTGTGATTTGTTATGGCAGCCACAGCAAACTAATAAATCTGTTAAAGGCTTTGCACTTTGTCATAAGAGTAATAAGAAACCATTGACGTGCTTGAAATAAGACAGAACATGGTCACATTGAAAAGATTACTCTAGATGGAAAGCTAGCTAGTGTGGCAGTGGGAAGATGGGAATACTGAAGGCAGAGAGATTTCATTCATTCATGCACTTATTCATTCTTCAAATAGTTAGCACATGCTGATTGACTGTGGCGCGGTGCATGACAAAACAAACTCCGCACTCATGAAACTTGATATTTAGTTAAGTGTCTGACAAGAAAAAGGAGCAAATGAATAATCACAAATTGTATGCACAGGAAAGAAGAAAAGGGATGGTGAAGGATGGGAACGTGGGTACGAGTGGGAAATAGGTGGTCTCATGTCGGCACGGCAGTAGAGAAGTCCATGTTAAAGAGAGGGTGTGTGTGACAAGATCTCAAGATGAGGAGAAGCCAGTCTACGAAGGAAAGAGAGAATGGCATTTCTGGCAAAGGGAACTCCATGCTCAAAGGAGGTCTTGAAGCTGGAAAAAGAATAGAAAGAGGACAGAGAGACCAGGGCATTGCGAAGGAGAGGGAGTGGCACCAAATATGGCTGGAGACCCGTGAGAGCCACATTATGCTGCAGCTCATGGGCCATGATTAAGAGTCCTGGATCTAGTCTAGTATAAGCAGACACTGGGGTCCTGTTCTTCTGAGAATAACAGTGTGGTTTGTGTTTGTAAGGATCCCTGTCTTCAGAGTACAGAATAAGGAAGAGTCAAAGTGGGGTGGTCAGGAGGAAATGTTACGATGGTCTTCCGAACAAGAGTTGCTGCAGCTTCAACTAAGGCGATAGAAGTGGAAATGGGGAAAGTTGGTCAGATTCGATTTATTTTGGAAGCAGAATTAACAGTGCCTTAAGAATGTAAGCTATAGGCAGGTGAAAGAGCATAATGGTTAATGGATCTTATCAAATGACTTTTCAATTACACTGAAACCACCACATTTTAAGTATAGATATTTCAAAGTAATGTTGTGCTTATTTCTATTAATATATATAAAGTATGCAATGAATGGCTTTAGTGTACATTTCTGTGATTATCTGAACAGAATATATCTGTTAAACCTAAATGTATTTCCTCTCATGTGAATTTTACCATTCCTTTCTATTTTTATTTCTACTGAAGATTTGATTTTTTTTCTTCATCCAGTTATATGATTTAGATCCTCATGTGGTATAAGTTATATTATGTCAGTTATATTTGATGTCAAAGTTTTCTTGTTTTATATTTTAATTTTTATCATATATGAAATTTCTACAGTATTGAATTCACATCTTCTTTTCCGATTTTCCCTGTTGATTTAAAGCTTACGAAGTTGTTATGTTTTAGAAGATCTCACTAGTTCTTTTATTTTATTACATACACATGTGCACATATGTATGCACACATATACACAAACTCATACATATACTTATTATTGTTTGTTTTGACATATGCTATAAGATCTGTTTATAAATTAATTCTTATTCTTCAATAGCTAACCAGTTTCCTCACCTCATTTATTAAATGATTACCTCTTTCCCATTACTATGGAATCCTACTTTATCATATGTTAAGTTCCATATATGTTATCAGGTATTTTCCTTGGACTTCTACTCTGTTCTTTTGATCTGTGTTCTTGTGTTTCTTGAAGGAGGAAGCATAGCACTAGTCTTTATTGCTATCAGCAAAGACTTTCTGTTGGAGATTTCTTTATCAAAGAAACATTCGATAGCATACTTGTCAAATCTTCTAGGAGAACAAGCTTCTTATATTTTTGGTTATCATTTAGTTAAATGTAGAAGTATTTTAAAATTATGTGTATGCATTTATTTCATAATTTTTTTTAAGGATTGCAGTTTTAAACTCTGTGGGAACACACCTGGATTTCTCCCAATGAATCCCCAGCACTCAGCATAGAATATGGCACTTCGTAAGTGCTTAAAAATATTTTATGACTAAATAAATGAAATAATACATTTTAGTAAATCACATCTGTATCTCAAGATTAATCTAGAAAAGTGATATTTATTTTTTTCAGTTTTCTCATGCAGAAACAGCATTTCTCTTTTATGCAAGACTTCTTTTATATATTTTATCACAAATACAGATCGCAAATATTTTGTTATGTTTACTGTAAAGATATTTTGTTATCAGTATTGAAAATGGGATTTAAGTTTTTTATTATATAAAAAATTACTGCTCTTTACAGAAAAGCAATTGATTTTATTTATATTGTATTCAACCAAAGTAATAAACATTTACTGATTTGGGTGACATTTTACTAAAACCGAAGATAGCTTTTATTGTAAGATACGCCATTGATTTAATAATAACTTAAAATATAATCATATTAAATTGACACATGATAGTAATACTCATTTCAATTTCAGATTTTTTTAAATGAAACCTAATATTGATGTCTTTCAGTAGTTTCTATTTAATTATTTGGACTATGTGCATAATCTGTAAGATATAACATCTGTCATGCATGGCATTGTCCTTTTTTTTTCCATTTTTATGTCATATTTTATAATACCAAAATTTCAAAAACTATGTTAATAAATACATTGTTGCCCTTATTAGGAATGACAAAAATGCTATTTTTTTTTATTTAGCAAATATTCAGAGTCCCCATCATGGTAGAGCCTCCTCTTTCAGTGCCCTGGGAAACGTGCTGCCTTCAACAGGCATGACCCTCAACACAGCTGCTACAAAGGAGAGCTCAGCAAACGCCTCCCAATAACTCCATGCAGAATCAAATAAAAATATAATTCATGTCCAAAGTTATCCTCAGTAAAGATGTGAAAATGCTTATAATACATCTGCAATATTTTTATAAAAGCTCAGAAGACCCCTTCCTAAAAACAAAAGCACATGTTGATAATCAGGGAGAATGGTCTACTGCTCACAGGTCCAGGAAATCACCCAAAGTTATATAAAAGGAGACGAGACAAGTCTAATCATCAGATGTATCAGCTCGAAACTCTGAATCATCTTTCAGTTGTTTTTCCTCTCAAATAATGTTCTTTTGGAAGTATTTGGAAGAATCAGTTCTCCTGAGAAAATATCACAGACTGACATTTAGAAATAATACAATTTCCAGTTATGAACCATCCTTTGCATTGCCTCTGTTTTAACAGAAAGAGAGGGTGGGGAAAGGCGATAGGGAAGGAAATGATAAGTAATGTTCAGTTACAAGGGAGAGAGGAACCAAAAAAAGTTTACTTTTGAAAAATAACACGGGCCTACTCAACTACTATTGATAACAAATACCAAGTGTGGGATGCTTGCAACGTACCAGCGCTATGCTGAATGCCTCGTGTGTTTTGTTCATTGAATCCTTAACCCAGGCAAGATGGGTATAATTTCCCCTACTTTTCACATATGGAAACTGGGGCATATATTTGGGAAGTAACTTGTCCAAGATGACCTAGAGAGTAAAAGGCAAAGATAGAATTTATATTCAGGTCCCTGAATTGTGCAAGTCACATTTTAAATCATTATGGTGTTTCCAACTGACTGAGATTCACCTGAAACGTGTCAGGCTTCAGGACTAATAAGAACCTACTTGGAAATCCCAGTATGGAGAGTGTGAAGATCTGCAGGCTCCTCCTGTGACATAAACCTTGGTTCAATTTAGTATTCACCGAAGTTGCAGGTTCTAGCTTGTCTTACACTTAATGGAAAAGGTGGGGAGGAGGAGGAGGTAAATTTTAATTTGGTTCAGGGAAAAGTTTTCTTCTGTCAGTGTTGAACAGACAGTTATCCATGTCCTGGCATACAAAGTATGATTCTGTTATTGTCAGACCTCTTAAGTGTGATTAAGTTGTCTTTTCTCTGTCAAATCGTTTTCAGAGAGGTAGTGGGTCATGGTCATCACTGCAGTGAACTTGGAGTCTAAGAACTTGGCATGGAAATAAATAAATATATGAATAGAAGGGATGATAATATTTACATCCTAGGCTTATTATAGGAGTGATGCAATGATGTTTACAAAGACCTGTAAAGTGCCTGACACGTAGTAGGAGATTTGTAAATGTTCTTTGTTAAAGCAGGATAATGATTATTATAGGCATTAGTAGAGAATAGAAATGAAATGTACTGTGCTGTTAAACACTATATTTAATTTTTTAAAAAGTCTTGTTAGGAAATGAGTGTAAAATGTTTCTGTGTTTGCAGTAGAGCAGAAAACAAGGCAATTATGCCGATAAAGAATTGACTGTAATCACCAGTCAGAGATGACAGATTACAACACAGGCTCCCGAAAGGAAGAGTGAGAAGGAAGTTTGGATTCAAGTTCAAATAGATTCGAAGAGAGGAGAGAGAATGTGAAAACTGTTCTGTGGTTACTTTAGTAGGATAATTTAATATGGGAAAGAGGAAAGAGAAGTTAAATAAAGTTTCCTGAAACAGACTGTGGAAAAGTTAATGGATAAATTCAGGGAATATTTTATCATTAACACTACCACTTTCATTGTCAGTATCATACAAATTGTTCATTGATTTTTTTCCAAATGTATAAAATTACTCGAATAACAATTAGCAAGTACTTACTGTGTGTTAGGCGCTGCTACCATATCTATTTCATCTTCACATTTAAGATAAATATTATTCACAAGCTATGACTACATAAATGAGTCCCAGAGATGAGTGCTCATCTTCAAGTGCTTGCAATTTAAACATAGAAGGTATGAAATTACTTGATATATATTGAGAAGCCGATATGTAATTTTATATGCATTGTCTCATGTGATCATCAGAACAACCCATGACTTAACTGTCATCGCATCCATCTTACACATGAGAAAATTGAATTTCGTAGCGTTTGAGAAACTTGCCCACAATCACAGTTATAAATGACAGAGGAAATCCTGGTTTGTCTGATTTGCCAAGGTACTGCGTGAGAAACCAGGCAAATACTCCATAATCATAGATAGATAGGCTTAGTTTAAGACTGTCAGTCCCAAGGAAAAATATCAATGATTCAAGTCATGCTTAATGGCACAGTCCTTTTCTTTCAACAAATCCTGAATTTATTCATTTGTGGTCATTAGTTGTACATAGTCATGGCCAACCTGCCAGGTAAACAGCTAATTATTTGGGTTGTATTATAAGCAAATAACCTCGCCTGCCTGCAAAATGACAAATGAGACCTGATCAACAAAGAACAATT
This sequence comes from Pteropus alecto, assembly GCF_000325575.1. Lineage (NCBI taxonomy): Eukaryota > Metazoa > Chordata > Mammalia > Chiroptera > Pteropodidae > Pteropus > Pteropus alecto. The sequence goes on from NW_006434825.1 coordinate 9,463,099, forward strand.
GTTCCAGGGTTGCACATTCCCAGGAGTCTAATGAACAATGGCTTACTGAATGAGCAATTGCAAAACAAAGAGATTATATTAGTGTGGTTTCTTTAGAAACAGAGAGCAATCCATTGGATTTAATGCCTTTGCAATAAAGAACTTTTGGTGTTGAGGGCTGGGCAGCTGAGAAATCACACAGGGAATGCTCACGCCTTCGGCACAACTGTCAAGGACAGTACAGCAGTCCTTGGGCACAGCCCACCATCATAGCCCATCTTTAGGACCTTGTGATTCCCAGAACTTTCCCCTGAACTTGGTGACCTAGAAAGGGTAACACCACCTTACCAAGACAAAGGCTGTCTTTGCGAGCACATACCGCATGTTTGTACTTCGTGAATGTCTGGTACTTTAACAAGGCGCTCAGGCCTTGTTAAAGCAGGAGGCAGTGTGACTACTGGTGAAAAAGATAAACTTTGGACTCAACCAAATCTGGATTTGAATCTAGTCTCTTCACTTACTAGCTCTGTGCTTTGAGACAAATAGCTTAACTCCTTTGCACCTAAGGCATCTTATCTATAAAACTGGAGCTACACTTTTGTACTTTTCAGATCTTTGCAAATATCAACTAAAATAATGACAAAGCACTAATATGGAACAACAAACTGATAACTATGTGTGTGTACGTATGTGTGTCTGACTCTGACATTCAGAGAAGACAAATCAAGTTGAGTAGTGGTGAGTAGGATGTCCCAGCAAAATCATGCCCATTCAAGATAGTATTTTTGAATTTTGTAATTCCCCTGAATTTTTTTCAAGATGAGGAACTGGAGAAGTAGGATCAACCAAAAAGCAGAGTAAATACAGTTAAACGGCTTTGAACAAATTCGGCTTATGCTCTCGTAAGTAGCTTATTCACTCCAGTTTTAGGAAAACAGGAAGTAATAAGATTAAGGATCCAAAGCTCAAATGAAAACATAATGTCAAACCTAGTCCAAGGAGGATTTGAGTTCAGGATAGAGATTGAAACACTCCATAAAATTAAAGGAAGATGAACAGGCTTACAATAAGCCTTATGCATGCACTTTCCCTGTAGTTCATAAATCCATAATGGAGCACTACATGGAAAATAATAATACATTTATTATATGGGGGCTATAATAATAAAAATAAATAAATAAACAGCTTCTACTTGTTTAGCATTAATTATGTGCCAAGCGCTGATCTGTTTTGTGTATATTTATTAACTACCACTTACTACTTCAAGCTCCTTAGTAGTATCAATGAAGTAGATACTAATATCATTTGAATAGTATCTATTTTTAGATACTATTTGAAGATAACTAAACTAGGAGATTGTATAACCTAACTTGGATTAAATTTCTGGTTTCAAATCCTGTGTCTTCCACTTATTACCTGACCTTCACCAGTCTCTGGCTGCTGTTGCTACCTCTGTGAAATATCTGGATTTTAAACAAATAACACATGTACAGTTGTTTCACTTAGAGCCAAACGCATAGTAAGTATCATGTAAATGTTAGTTCATCTGAATCTGAAATCGGGTTTGGCAAGAAAGAAAAAGATATTCAGATCCTTTAGTTTACGGCTTTTACATCTAACTAAATCTGAATACATTTTTCTTGTATGTTTCTTGAGACAGTTTACATTATGTTTTGCAATCTTTATTTTACCTGCAATCACTTAATATATAGATATGTATCTACTAAAGTATATACTTTAAATGTGGGGAAGGCATTTCTCCTTATTGGATTATATTAGAAAACTGGATAAAATTTAGCATTGATTCACTTAACAGGGGAAAGTATTATAAGTATTGTACATTTAATTTTATATTCACCATAGGAAATCCAGGGAGATATTTATAGATGTCTTCATGTGATTTGAATAGCACTGACTGTCATTCTGAAAGCTAGGTAGTATTCATGAGGTTTCATTTAAAGGAAGGGACAATATAAAAACTAGCTGAGGTAAGGTGGCCACTAAACCAGGACCCCAGAGAGGGATATTGGTGAAGTCAATGTAACTCCAATGTCAACTTCTTACTTCGAAGTTGACAGAACCCCATGTTGGGCAGTGCACTCAAAGATAATCAGACTCAGGACTGTCTCATTAACCAAACCCCTAAAACACCGCCAGATAAAAATATTCAATTATATTGACTAAAAGGCAGAATTATAACTTCTAAGAGGTCTTAAATGGAAGTTTTGGGTCAGTAAATTTTCTGATTATGATGATTCTACCAAATAATAAATAAAAGGTATACTTAATTCATTTATGTACTTATTCATTCAACACTGAGATATATGCTAGAGATATAACTTAGCAAAAATAGATACTATCCTTGGTCTTTGTCCTCCTGAGATTTAGACTAGTAGATGAGATTGATGTACATAAAAAATTACACAAATATTTTTAACATTGCATATGCAAATGGACAGCATTGGTACATGACCTAGTGCTGTATGAGCCATACGCTTTACACTCAAGCAGTGCCTCTTGCACTCATGACTGTTTTCATAGAGATGAAAAGTCCTCTAGCCAGGCCTCCTCTTACCTGGAAGAGAAAGAACATTCCCAACTCTGCATGTATTAAGCACATGTTTCTGTTTTCTGCATTGACCATCCCTTTTCTCTCTCTTGTCACATTCCTAACTGAGATGCGAATGAAATCCGTTAGGCTAGAGTTGAAAGTCTTTTGTGTTCCTGCCAGATCGGTGTGGCTTTTTTACAGCACTCACTACATATAACTGAACTCATCAGGTGGCAGTTTTACTAGCGTTGGAGATGTCACACTCTTTGGGCTAAGTTTCATCAATAGCGTACACCTACATATGATGCAGAATATGACCCCATGGTGGAGAACCATGACTGATGGTCCTTTGGTTTCCTAGAGCTGTGCATTGAGCAGGCCGGTTACAAAGGGGTTCCAAGGACCATTTCACAGAAACTAACAGACGGGTGCTCCCTGGTCGATTCCAAGAATTGTTTGTTGGTAGGCAGCACATTGACTGAATTATCAAGGGCAGGAGAAAATTTAAAAAAAAAAAAAAACACATGAGTGAAACCCCGAGGAAAAGGCAGATCTAAAATTCAGTGGAATTCTTAGAAGAGAGCCCAATTCCTTGCCTTCTTTTCTAAACTGCTGTCAACATGATCTAATCTGAAAAGTATGTTCAGTAGAGTCAAGAATGACAAGGGTTGATAGCCTTGGATTTGTTCTTATACCAGAGGAAAAGTTTGCAAAAGCTAGTCATAGCTTTGAAAAAGAAGGAGGATACATGCTGTATTATGTACAGATCACACTCTGCAGCTATCACTATAGAGCCAACCAATGGCGTTCTGTTGGTTTCCATTCTTTTCAAGGTATTTCAGACCTCAAAAGTAAGGAGTCTAAGCAATTGCAGGCTTTTGGGAAGTCAGTTCATCATTTGAGCTGTCTTGGCCATGTGGCATATGGAACAGAGAGAGAGAAAAACTTATGTCTTCTTTTTCAAAGACCTAGATATTTGAATACTATCCCTTACTGAAATTCATCGTGGAACCAGCCACACCATTCTAATTAAGTTTACAATGTCTATTGTTAAAAGAAATAGTCCTTACTGTGTGGAAGAAATTATACCCAGCAATTTCAGCCTATAATAGTCTGCAAAAATAACTCCTTAATTGACTGTAGAGAGTAATGATAACAAGATTTAAAACACAACATTAGCACCAGAAAATTTAGTGCAGAAGACCAGTCCGAGGGCTGAGCTGTCAGTAAAGCTGCCCATTGAATTTTTCTAAGCTAATTCAAATGAAAATGCCAAGATTAAAAGTGATAACATGGTGCCAATGCAATAAGGATTTCTACAAAATTAAATTACTGCCTTCTTGTGGCCATAACAACCATATTATCCCTAACACTACTAAATCACTGCAAGAAAATTATCTTCACAAATTCATCTAGTGCTTTTTGTTTGAACCTGAAGAGTTTGGTCTGTTTTCCTGCTATTGAGAAACAGAAGTGGTGCTTTTTTACGTTTCTGGGTGAAGAGGAATACATGCTTCACAACCAGCTTTATGACAAAGAAATGAATGTATCTGCCTATATTATCGCCAAAGATACTATTTAATTTAAAAGAGAAAAAAAAAGTGCGCAAAGTATTGAATTGTGAGATGCAATAACTTTTACAACTTGTCATCTAGCCAGTTACTGACATCCAGTCACAACTTGTTAAAATATAAGTTTATTTCTGTGTTCATGTAACATAGGTAGCCATTTCCTGATGCATCTGTTCATTTCTTAGCAATGCAGGCATATTTAATGAGTAGTTTTTATTTAGGATACTGTTTACCCTGTTCAGTGAGAGTTTATTTATTGAGAACTGATATTCCTGGTCTGATTCTATAGTAGGACAACAGAGAACAACAGAATAGGCTTTACATAAAAAAAGAAGAAAAAGCAAATTTCACAAAACCGATTTAAGCCTATGACATCCTGACCTTTTGTCTGTTCTGGAGCAAAATGTATATGGTAAAAACACAGACTCAGAATTCAGAGGGGCCTGAGGCTGAATTCCAACTGTGTTACATGGTAGTAATATAAGCTTGAGGAAGTCATATAAACGCTCTGTCCTGAGTTCCTTCTTGGTAAAAAAAAAAAAGGTGGTAAGGCTGGCATGAGAGTTAAATTAAGTATGAACCATGATTCTTGACACAGAAAGCATTTGACATATTGAATTATTATTATTATTTTATTATCATCTTCATCAGTGTTATTTGTACATCTAAATTATATCAACTAAAGTCAAAGTTATTAACATATGCTGTCTTGTTTGAAATCCTATCTCTTGGAGCATTCTGTTTCATCTTTTTAAAAGACCTTCAGACTTTATTGGTGCCCTGGCAAATATTCATCAACTATGAAGATTTATTTTAAATGCTTAAAGTGGTCAGTGGGTGGCAATGATTGATAAATCATCTCACTTATCCTGGCAGACTGATTGATGCCATTGTCTCTTGACCCACCATTCACAATCTTATAGGGACATCCATTATTAGACTTTAACTTGTAAGGTAACCACTGGTTGGTTTCTTTTTTACATAGAGAGTTTGAGTTCTTCAAAGATAAACATTTAGTCTAATTCATCTTTGTCTACTTGTCTTACATAACTACAAAATCTGGCATATAGTAGGTGTTCAGCATTTGCTGAAGAAGAGACTGTTTCTATGACATTTTATTTTTTTTAAATAGACTTTTATAGAACAATTTTAGGTTCACAGCAAAACCTAGTAGAAAGTACAGAAAGTTCCCATATCTCCCGGCCCCTACTATCAATACTCTGCACCAGAGTTGCACCTTTGTTGTAACTGATGAACTTACACTGATATTTCAAGGTTCCCCCTAAGTCTGTATTTTGCATTAGGGATCTACCCTTGGTGTAGTACATTCTATGGGTTTTGACAGATGTATAATGACATGTATCCACCATTATAGTATCATACAGAATATTTTTACTGCCCCAAATCTACAGTGTCCCACTTATTTATTGCTCCTCCCCAACCCCTGGCATCCACTTATCTTTTTACTATCTCCATAGGTTTTCCTTTTCCAGAATGTTATATAATTGGAATCGCATAGTATGTACTTTTTCAGATTGGCTTCTTTCACTTAGTAATGCACATTTAAGTTTCCTCCATGTCTTCTCTCACTTGATAGCTCCTTTCTTTTTAGCACCGAATAATATTTCGTTGTCTGGATATACCCCAGTCTATTTATTTGTTCACCCACTGAAGGAAATCTTGATTGCTTCCAAGTTTTGGTAATTATGAGTTAAACTGCTATAAACATCCATGTGCATGTTTTTGTTTGGATATAAGTTTTGCACTAAATTTAGGTCTGTGATTCCTTTTGAGTTACTTTCTTGTAAAAGGTGTGTTATGGACTGAACTGTGTCTTCTCCAAATAAATAGGTTGAAACTCTAACCCTTAATGTGGCTGTATTTAGAGATAGGACCTTCAAGGAGGTAATTAAGATTAAAGTCATAAGGGTAGGTCCCTAATTTAACAGGAATGATGTCCTTATAGGAAAACGAAGAGACACTAGGGATGTGCACACATAGAGAAAAGACCATATGAAACCACCATAAGAAGGTGGTGGTCAGCAAGTCAAAGACAGAGGCCTCTAACAACTTTAAATTTGCCAACACCTTGATCTTGGACTTGCAGCTGCCTAGTCTGTATAATTCAATTATGGCAACCCTGGCTGACTAATACAGGTAGGTTATAAGGACTATGTCTAGTTGTTCCAGCACCATTTGTTGAAAAAACCATCTTTTCTTCATCGCATTACCTTTGCTCCTTTGTCAAAGATCAGTTGACTATATTTACAACGTGGGTCTGTTTCCAACCTCTCTCTTCTGTTCTATTGATCTATATGTGTATTCTTTTCCCGATATTACATGACCTTGATTACTGTGTCTTTCTAGTAAGTCTTAAAGTCGAGTAATATCTATCAGTTTTCCTTTAATATTGTTTGCTATTTGGGGGCTTTTACCATTCCCTATAAACTTTAGAACCAGTTTAATAATATCCACAAAATAACTTGCTGAGGCTTGGGATGAGATTGTTTCGAACCTATAAGTCAAGTTAGGAAGAACTGACATCTTGACCACATTGAGTCTTCAGGCGCATGTAGTATCTCTTCATTTATTTAGTTCTTCTTTGACTTCTTTCATCAGAGTTTCATAGTTTTCCTCATAGAGATAGTAAACATTTTGTTAGATTTATACATAAATATTTCATCTTGGGGGATACTAATATAAATGGTTTTGTGTTTTTCATTTCAAATTCTACCTGTTTATTGCTATATAGGAAACGATTGACTTTTGTATGTTAATATTGTGTCCTACAACTTTTCGTTAATTGCATATTAGTTGTAGGGGTTTTTTTGTTGTTGATTCTTTTGGATTTTCTACATAGACAATTATGCCACTGGTAAACAAAGACAGTTTTATTTCTTCCTTCCCAATCTGTATACTTTTTATTTCCTTTATATGTTTTATTGTGTTAGCGAGGAGTTCTAGTAAAAAGTTAAAAATAGTTAAAAATGTGTGCTTAAAAGAGGACATTCTTTCCTTGTTCCTGAAAGCTTCCAGTTTTTTACCACATTTTAATTTTTTATAATGATTTTACATGTGCTAATCATACTCAGCATGGAAAATATTTCAAATTGAATTTATTGCTATGTTTCATGGGCCTATTTTCAGCCATAGATTACTGCATATTCCTGTGTGTTACACACTTAGAAAGAAACACTTCTGTCTTGGTAGAGTCTTTTCCTAATCTAATTAAAATGTATTCCAGAAGCAAGGCATGTCACATAAATTCTTGGCTTTAAGAATTTGGTTATTGTTTTTATATTTTATTTAAACTCTTCTATAAGTTCTATTCATTCTTCAACAAGGAGGATAAAAAATAAGATTTAACAAAACCCACCTTGCTTAATTCTGCATTTCTCAAAATATAAAGCAATATTACATTAAGTTGTAAATTAAAATGTAAGATGACTAAAACAACTCTTATTGAATATGTCCTTCATGTAGACAAATGGACAATTTAGCTGAAAAATTAACAAAACAATTTTTGTGCTATACACTTAAGAAAGTACTCTGAGTTTAAGCAACAACAGCACAAAAGAGCAAATAGAGACACTATTTTGATTTAAACTCCAAGGTAGCAAAAATAATCTTAAAATTAATAAATTGCTGATGAGTTTCATGTATTAGCATCAGTATTTAATTTCATTTTTTTGTATACAGGTCATAGTTTGGAAGCCATGTTTGCAGTCTTATAGCCATAAAGGGATTGATCATGTATTCTATCTGTAATAACTATAAAAGCTTATGACAAATATTGTAAGATATTTACTTTTTTAAAGTACAATTGATGATATTTCTAGAGAGCAACTTAGTTGGATTACTGAAAGTTACCAAAAAGATTTTATACTAATACTCATACAACTCAGGTAGATATACCAAATTAGAATCCGGAAATATCTGTAATGACTCTAACTGGATTGGTTATATGAGGAAGAGAAAGTGTACGGAGGCAGCAACATGTGAGCTCAGTCTCCAATTTTCATTTTAGAAAAAAAAAAAATAGACTGTAAGAAAATGAGTATATTTCATTTTATTTTTCACCCTATTCTTCAAGTATGGTTTTAAACTATCTGAAGCTGTAAAAGAAAGGTATTTATTTCTAAATTGTGCATGTATCACGAAAATATAAGAAAATATAAGAAAGCCCCAGAGTAGTTAAAATGTTGAAGATATTATTTATTTTGAATGTTTCCTTGTGTTCATTAAACTTTACTAGGTAGTGTAACCTTGAGTACTGCCTGCACTTGATTACTTAGAATTTCAAATCTGATCTGTAAAATCACCTCCAGTGTGTGACTGGGTTTACTATGTAATTTTTCTTTTCAAATATGCCATTATTGTAGTCTTCCACCTAAACCCAAAGAATGCTGTTATTAACTTGCTTTTAAGTTCCTCAATAAAGCAACATTTAGGATGTACATAAAAACACTGCATTTTTATTAAACAGCCCTAGAGGAAGAAAAGGTTATTTTAACAGTCATATCAACAGTATGAATCTGTGTTTCTATTCAGTTAGCATTGGCTTGCCAACCTCCTTAAGTCCTGGCACAATAATATCCATGTTTGCTTATTAATAGACTTTTATTATTCTACATTTTACCCAATATCATAAAACTCTGGTAAGAACATGTCCTAGATTATTCAAGGCTAGTAATATCTCCTCTCCTCCCCACCCCAACACCCTCATCTCTTCATTTCATCCTTTCCTTAACCCTTAAACCCCCTGTTTTCTAAGGATAAGCCACATTCAGAGAGAGAGAGAATATGGTTAAATATAGTGAAGTTTTATTTAAGGCTTGGTATGTGCCACATACTATGCTAAATTCGTTTTAAATGCTATTCCATTTAATCCTCAAAACATATTAGAGATAAGGAAACTGAGATACAAGGAGGTTAAGAAATTCGCCAAAGGTCATATCTATAATAAGTGCCGAGTAGGGATTCATGACCAGACATTCTGATGCCAGAGGCCACTCTATTAATTAGCATCCCCCTTTGGCATGCTGAGTTTGAGATGCCTATTCCCATCTAGGTGGAGAAGTCACCGATATGCTGGATATGGGATTCTGAAATTCAGGAGGGATGGGTATTGTTTTTGATAAAGTTACCCGAGGACAAAAGCACGTTTAAAGCAGTGGTCTGCAGATAGAATACTAGGAAATACCAACATTTACAGGAAGGGCTGAGGAGAGAGAACGTAGTAATGAGACAAGGAAATAATATGCACAGATGGGGAATAGGAGTCAGAGGATACAGCGTAACCAACATCAGGGGTGGTAGATAGTTTAAAGAAATAGAACATGGCCAACGTCAGTGCGCACTGCAGCACATGGCATACAGCAGAGATGCCAGTTCTAAGAAAGGCACATCATGTCTATTGGGTAGAAGACCTTTTTGAACCTTCACCAAGAGCAGTTCCAGGAGAGAATTGAGGAAAGATAGTATGACAGTGGACAGGAAAGAATTGTGGGGTTTTAGTGGGCTAAAGGATGCCCAGCAGATGTGTTTACATGTAATGTGATCACCATAAGCAGTATTATACTTATACATTTTTTTTCTTTTTTTTTCTTTTTTTTTTTTTTGCGTAGCATCTGTGCCTAGAATATCATACAGATATTTCATGCAGAGATGTTGCTAGAAATAACCTACACTGTGACCTCTAAATTTTTAGCACCAGGGCCAGATTTTAATGGAATCACTATTGAAGATTTTTTATATAATCCTCAGAATATTCAAGAGATATATTTAAGTCCACCAAAAGACCTTCATTTGGTAAAGCAAAAATGCCACAATCTTTTAAAATTGGTACTTTTTCTAAAACTGAAAACTTCACACATTTTACATTTCATTTGCTAACTTTCACAGCAGGCCTCCTGAAACCCAACTTCCTACTGAAATGCGTTTCCAAGCAATTTAATTTGGAAATTCAGAGCTGTCTTGACCTTTTCATGGGTTTTAACTCTGTATCCTAAAAGACTTCAGAGACAACACTCAACAGGTGACCAAACATGCCAGAATAATAGGATTTCTATTTTTAGATAGCATTTTCTATAACTAAAAAACAGATTATTCAATCGGTTCTCTTTTAAAAGGCCTTCTTGGGGAAGCATTTTTTACATTTGAGTTTGCATGACATTTACCACTTTACTTGTACCGTTATGTATCACTATGTGGCCTTTTACATCTAGCAATACATGGCTCTAAAACAGAAAACTCCAGTTGTTCCTGGGATCAAGGCTCTGAATCAAGAATCACAAAACTGAAGAAAGATAGCACTTTAAGATCATCGGTGCTACAGGGAAACTTAGCTCTTCTCAGCCGTTTGCTAAAGTTCCAGTCAGAGTGAAATAAGTTTTATCAAAGAGTAAAAATTTGAGCTGGGAAACCATCACTTTTTTGTTTGTTTTATTTATTGAAGTTTTCTGCAACTCTTTTTTTTTTTTTTTTTAAAGAGTCTTGTTTTATAAGGGGTTTAAAATATGGATCTGCATCACCCCTCATTTTACATCCGAGGGAAACTAAGGCCTAAACTAAGGTCTAAATATGGTATTGGAGGAGAGCTCTACTGATGAACATGAGGGTCCTACAGCAAATTAAGCTTGAAACATCTCTTAAGGCAAAAATGACAAAACCGAAATTGCTCTACCTTGGGCACATTGTGAGAAGGCAAGGTTCTTTGGAAAAGACAATATGCTGGAAAAAAAATAGAAAGCAGCAGGAAAAGAGAAAGATCAAATATGAAATGGATTGACTCCATAAAAGAAGCCATGCTTTAGTCTGCAGGAACTGAGCTGGGCTGTTTAGGACAGGACAGTGTGGACATCACTCATTCATAGGGTCACTAGGAGTCACAGCCAGCTCATTAGTGTGTAACACACACAAACTTAGGACCTACCCCCAGACACTGATTTACTTACGCTGATTAGGGTTGGGCCCTATTCATTTGTTTAAGATGATGCTGCTTCTAGCAGAAGTTAAGAGAGAAGGAAGATTGTAATGTTTGAAAGAGGATGACATCTCTTAATTGACTAAGAACTCAGAGAATATTCAGCCCCTTTATTCCTGTACTTGATGTCAGGTCGGATTAACCAAGGGAACCTGTTCTAAAATTCAGATTACAAAGCCTCCATTCCAATCCCATTGAATGAGTGAATATGTAAGAGGAATTCCCTAGAACCTGTGTTTTTAAGACTCTGTTTAATGTTTTTAAGACTCTGTTTAAGTCTTTCTCATATAGACACACCTGTACTGGACCTATAATTTGGTCTGATCTTTCTAGGCCAGTGGTTCTTAAATTTAAGCGTGTATCAGAATGACCTGGGGGGCTTATTGAAATACAGGTTGCTGGGCCCCACCATAGTGTTTTCTGATTCAGTAGATCTGAGTGTGGGCCTGAGAATTTGCATTTCTAATAAGTACCCTGGTGATGTTGGTAATGCTGGTCCAGGAACCACATTTTGAGAATCATACTGTTAAGAGATTAATGCTTGTTCTCTCATGGAACTGGATTATAAAAGGCTTCTAAAGTCAAACTATGACAATGATTCTAGAGGAAAGCTATAATGGAGAGCTAATTCAGAAGAGAAAGGAGAGGCAAGGTCAGTCAAAAAGGAAATGGCTCATGCATGTTGAAAATGCAGTTCTACTGCGTGATATAAAGCATTACTGAGCCCATAGTCTTCTGCTCTGGCATGTCTTCAATTGACCTATCATGGTTGATGTTGCTAATATTTGTCACATTTCTTTTGAAATGAGCCCTAGTACATAATTGTACATTTTTCTAAGAGATAAACAATGCTTTGGGGCATTCAACATACCACCGCCTTCCAAATATCTATCAAGAGTTTCTCTCACTATCTGAGTAGATATTCATTAAATTACCCTAAATCATTAAACTGTAAATATAAATTATTATAAATCATTCGTTATTATTTATCCATTTATCAAAATGTTTTGAATGTTGATTATGCACTATGCTGGGCACTGAGAAAACATAAAAATGAGAGATTTGGTTTTTAAGGATATATCACTTATATAAATACACATTTAGGCAGTATACACATATATTTATATACCAGAACAACGAAGTATAAGTAAAAAAGTGGACAGTACTATAGGAAGACAGGTATGGGGGCAGGTTAGAGAAGCTTTCATATTCTTGAGTTCTTGTGTAAATTGGTTAAGCGCATGAAGGGAATAGTCCCAGAAAAGGTAGCAACAGAAATAAAGTCATAGAATAAAGAGAAACCTATGGTCAAACAGCAAATACTGATGCTTATCTATGAGGAGAAAAAGAATGAGGAATAGGTGGGCAGGGCCATGTCTGGGAGGTTCCCATGGGCCATGCAAAGGTGATGGGCAGATCCTAAAGGACCGTTTGTAGGAGTTATACCAATGGTGCTTAGCCCTCATGTGAGAATCAACTCGTGAGCTGTAACAATGTTAACACCTAGGCCCTACTCCGAATTAATGGAATTTCTAGAGATGGGCTTTGTATTTAAAAAACAGTATTTTTAAAAAGCTTTCTTGGTGATTCTAATATGTAGCCATGTATGAGAATTGACAAATTGTAGTGTTTTATTTGCTAATAGTCGAGATGGTCCAGCATCCAGATTTAAAGGCGGATTGGCATGAACAAACTGAAATCAGGGAGGCAATTAGCAGGTTTTTGCAAGAGTCCTGGAAAGGTGGTAAGCACTGACCTTGGTGGTTGCAGTGGAAATGAAGAAGAATGGACTCTAAGAAGAATGTCAGAGAGGCAGGGTTTATTGAATGAGATTTCTGATTTAACGAGTTGGACAAGGGACTTGAAGGAGACCAACAGAATCCCCAAGTCCCTGCAGTGGCCATACTTCATTTCGCTTTCCCTTCTTTTCAGTTTCATAGTGTTTCCCCGGACAAGTTCTATGAACCAGATACAAATTGAGCAAGACATTGCCTTCCCGTATTCCAGGACTGGTCACCTCCCTGAGCAATCATCTTAAAACAAGGTCCTAAGCAACATACCATAGAATTTTCTTCCACTTTAAAACCAGTTATATTTTTTTATGGCAAATAACCAAGCACTTTTAACAAAGAGAACATTTACACATAAAACTGAAGCTACTATCAGTGTTCTCGCTCTCTGTTTTAAAGTGTATCTACATCTGGAAAAAAAAAATGGCAGGTAAAATACTACTGAAATATAATGCATGGTTTAATACCTCCATTTTTCAAAATGTCAACTGCCAAACACCCAGCATTGTTTCTAGGGTGTGGAGAGCTTGCCAACTCAAGAGACGATGTCTCTAAAGGGAGTTTTAAGTATCAAGAATGAACAAATTTCTCTTTTCTAAATTAATGTCTGACAAGGTGAAAGTATAGGAAAAAAACAGGGTGTGCCTGCATCGTTTTGTAATTGTGTCTATGACATTGCAAAAATAGGTAGTGATTTTCCTATTTTTCATAGATGATGCTTTTGATTTTTCTTTTCCAGAAGCAATGAGTTTGGGTAGACATAAGGGTTTAATTCTGGTTTCGTTGTAATAGTGTTAACTTTCACCTTTATAACAACAAACTCGTGAGATAGACACTGAAGAGATAGTTATCTTTTTGGAATAATGAAAAATCTTTGGTTTATCCAGCATAGCACAGCAGGGAAAAAACAAATCACAGGTTTCAGATTCCAGGTCCTCAAAACTTCTGTTCACCTGCCCCGTCACCTCCACCATTAGTCATCAGTAGACTGTCTTAGCCTACTACGACCACTATAACAGAATACCAGACTAGGTGGCTTATAGACATTTATTTCCCACAGTTTTGGAGGCTGGAAATCTGAGATCAGGGTGCCAGCATGGTCAGGTGAGGGTTTTCTTCTCATTTGCAAACTTCTCGTCCTATCTTCACATGATGGAAGGGACGAGGGAGCTCTCTGGGGTCTCTTTTATAAGAACAGTAATCTCATTCACGAAGCCTCCACACTATGTTCTGATCACATCCCCAATGCCTCAGCTTCTACTACTATTGTCTTGGGCCTTAGGATTTCAAGACATAAATTTTGGGAAACAAGGACATTCAGACAATAGCATAACCCACTGTGGGAAAGGTTCAGCCTTGCAGTCAGAGAGATGAGTTTAAAACAGAACTTTTCTATTAGTGTGACCTTAAGTTCCTTGAGCCTCAATTTCCTCACTTTTAAATCTGGATAGAGATACACTTGTCACAAGATACTTTGCGAGACAGAATAAGATATCTGATGTCATACCACCCACCATCCCTCCACACACATACACCTTCACTTATGAAATAGTGAAGAAGCAGGGATTTTGCTTTGGTTCCTGTTGAATCTGCTTTGTCTAGATACGACATCTTCAATGATGGAAGAAATAAATTCGTAAAACACATCGAATACCTGAAAACCATTATGTTATTTACTTCCACATCTATATTTTTTTCTTCTACATACTTAATTGTAGAAGTTTCTAAGGACATGATTTTATAGTCTTTGTGTAACAGACACAAAGTTCTCGAGCAGCCTCAGCAGAAATAAAACATACAGGATGACTGCACATCCATGGGAGACAGCTGGTATCTGAGGCAGTATGTAAATAATAAATTTAGGATTTGAAAATCTTGCATAGGTCTTCTGATTAACCTAGACAACTTATAATAATTATGATAAACAGACATAGTCATTAAATATAGCAGCCATTTGATAAGATTAAGCATAATGCAATACATCTTCCTTTCTACCCAATTCAGTATAATAAATTACCCGTAGGCTTCTAAATAAAGCATTTCATAATTGAAAAAAACAGATCAATTTTTAGGGGCCCTTATTTATATGCAAAACAGACTTTTTGAAAATGGTAAACTTGATTAAAATCTCTCTAAGCGCACATCACAAATAACTTCTTCTCCCAAGCTATAACTATCCTATTAATGTATAATTTATTGCATACAAAGATAGTGAAATTCTAATGTTCTTGTGATCCAGATGGAAGAAAGAGTTAAATAGAGAAAACAACAAACCATGTAAAATAAAAAGAAAATGGAATTGAAATTTAATAAATATTGCACAAGATAGTGTCTCAGCTGGTACAGATGCTATAGGAAACAGATTGGGATACAATATCATAGTCAAATCAATCTCAGGAGAATTTACAAAGAGGTAAGTTTCCATGAAAGTTGTAGATTTAGAAAGGAAAAAAGTCCTAGCTCAGAAAAAGCATAAACAATGCATTAGATGTGGAAAACAGCTTTGCAAATGTGGCATTTTTGAGTCTGTTTGTGCCTGCTGAAAATCACAAGTCCCTTTTGGTCACTATCCAACAGCTAAGAGATGATGTCCTAGGTGAGTGGACTTTTACCCAGCTGCATGTCATTTATAAACAAGGAAACATGTGATTTTTAACCAAAAGGATACATGAATAACAGGATCAACCTATGTATCACTAAAAAGCAAGGACCCATTTCTATCAATCTTAGCCTCTGCAGGTACCCCCATTAGGCCAATTCCACATGGCTCTCCTGGGTCCCACTCTAGAAGGAAATCCAGGGAAGATATTCTCCTGGAAAGAAGACTTACAAATTTAAAGTCTCTGACTCATGGCCTCCGACCTGCCTCATCATAGGCATCCATGTCACACTCACATTAAATTGGCTTTATTCCCTATTCAGAAATGGGGACTGCTACTAACAGGGTATCCATTATTGAGTCAGAGAACGGGATACTATTTCTTCTCTAATAAAGGTAAGCATTTGAAAAGGGCCTCCAGATTCTTCTCCCAGGCTTGCTGGGAGTTGTTTACATAGTGAGATGATTCCAGATGCTGGTTTACCTCTTCTAGGCTTGAAACCTTACATTCTTTCCAGTGTAATATTTATCTGTTTACTCGAAATTGCTGAATTGTCACCAGCATGTGTGATATCTAATCCTGTGTGCTAGGAGAGTTTTTTAAAGTTGTTTAAAATAGTTTTAAATTATTAAATATTTTAATTGTACACAAAGAACAAAAAAGTTATAAATAATGCCTATATTATTTATTGAGCATGTACAGTGGGGACTCTGCCCATGGGATGCAGTGTTAAGCAAGGACACAGCTCCACCCTTAAGACAGACCAAGATGGGCAATAAGAGCTTCTTATAAATGACATGATAGCCAAAGCCCAGGACTACGAGGCCATGTGGCAGAGTAAGGAAAGGCTTCCTGGAGGGCAAACTAGGACTTAGTCGAGCTAATATCTTTCTTTCTTCTGGACTCAACATAATAATTATTTTGATGAATTGAAGAATGAGGCGTTTTAGAATGCAGCAAAACAAATCAATTTAGAGCCCATATTCATTGGGAAAACAGGATTTTTGAGACTGATAGTACTGATATGGAGCTAGGGAGAGGACTCCAAGAGGAAGGAATTAGCTGTGCGAAGAGCAGGCCACTGCTCCGCTCATCACAAGATACTTCAGGTAAAGAGAGACGGAGAAAGTGTTCAGTGTTCAGTCTGGACCAGGAGTCCCTACACAGAAAGGGCGCAATACAAGTACAAGTACTATCAGCCTCATGACTATTGGTTCTTTTCAAATAAAAGTATCTTAAAAACATTTCACCCATCGACAAGCCCAGAACATGATATTTAAATAAGATATGTGTGCTCAAATTTAAATATTATCTCAGGATATTCATTTTTCTGGCTCAGCAGGATTGTCAGACTCAGTGCTACTATTTTGATTGAAAGCAGCAGAGAAAAGGATGCTGATACTGTATGCCTTTGAATAGTTTCAGGTTTGGGCAGCTTTCTGCAAAGGGCAAGTTGCGATGGTGTCAACAGGCAGATGTGGGGGGCAGAAAGAGAGCTGGGCTCACAGTCAAAAAGCTCAAGTTCTTCTCTGCCACATACTCCATGTGGTCTCTCACAGTTACCACTATGGAAGCCCAGTTTCCTTATATGTAAGGCAGACCTAGAAAGGCCTTCCTTGTCACAGAGTTTACCAAAGTAAAATCTATAAAAATGTATCCACTTGCTAAAAGTAGGGTAGATGTTTGAGATCATTGTATGCAAGTCAGAGTTCCTGGAGGAGCAAGATTTCCCAAGCTAATTCATTGTCTCGCAAATTCACACCATGGGCAACTCACAGCAGAAGCCATTCTGCAAAATGTCTAACGAGTACTCCTCAAAACTGTCAAGGTCATCGAGAACTAGGGAAGTCTGTCAAACTATCATAACCGAGAGGAGCCTAATGTTATGTAGTATCCTGGATGGGATACTGGAACAGAAAAAAAAAATAAAAGTGAGATGAAAACTAAGGAAATCTACGCTTGGACTTTTGTTAATAGTAATGTATCAATGTTGTTTCATTCATTTTAGCATATACACCATAAGATGTTAATAAAAGGGGAAACTGGTTATGGAGTATAGGGGAACTATATCTTCACAATTTTGCTGTAAATCTAAAACTGTTCTAAATTTAAAAAAATTATTTATTTTTTTTAAATAGCATTATGGAAAATTCGTGTTGATTTAGCCAACAAATATGGGTTGGGTGGCTGCATATGGCAAACACAGTGTTCTAGGAGCTGGTGATAGAGTGATGAACAAAATAAAGTCCTAGCCCTCCCTCAAAGACTTTGTTCATCAGTGGGGAAAGGAAACTAAATTAAATGTAAATATATGGAAAATTATAAAGCTGTTCTTTTCTGCTATAGAAAAATAAATTAAAAAATTATATCATGTTGTGCTAAGTGCTATGGCTAAGAGTGACAGGAGCGAGAGAGATTGACAAGGTGGCTAGGGGAGGCCTCTTGCAAGAGGAAGCCTTGAGCAGACAGGAATACATGAGGGAGGAAAGGCAGGTAGCCAAGCAAATACCTGGGATGAGAGCATTCTATGCAGAGGTAGCAATAAGTGTGAGAGCTCTGAGACTAGAAAGGCTAGGAGAGAACTACAAGGAGCAGTAAGGAACCCACTGTCACTGGGAAAAAAGCCAGGGAGGGTCAGAGTGTGAGCAGATAAAGTCAGAGAGGTAACCAAGAACCATATTGTGCAGGGCTTTATAGTCCAAACTAACTACTTTGTATTTTATTCTAAGTATGCTGGGAAGCCCTTGGAGAATTTGTGCAGGAGAGAGAAATATTTTCATTTTCCAACATTTTACTATAAAAATGTCAATCATACCAAAAAGTTAAATTTTTACAGTGAATACACATGTACCCATCACTTAGATTCTGTAATTGTTTTGCAATAGGTTGTTTTAGCACATGTTTATCTGTCTGTTCATCCATCAATCTATCTTATTTTTGGATGCACTTAAAATTAAGTTTCAGACATCAGAATAGTTCCTCCCAAACACTTCAGTATAATATGATTAACTAAAGTTCAATGTATTTTTATGGTTCCTTATATTTGGGATTAAATTTATATATATTGAAATGCACAAACCTTAAGTATATCCATTCTGTGGAGCTTTGACAAATGTGTAAACCTGTGTAATCAAACCCCTTTTAAAATAAAAAATATTACATCACTCCAAAACCTTATCTCAAGCCCGTTCTCAGTCCATTCTCATCCCCCACTGCTATTTTTCGGTTTTATTGAGGTATAATTGACAAATAAAATTTTAAGATATTTAAAGTAAATAATGTGATGATTTGATACACATATACATTGCAAAAGTATCCCCCACATCAACTTACTCATCCATCACCTCCCATATATGCCTTTTCCTTTTTGTTATTGTTGAGAACATTTAAGTTCTGCGCTCTTAGCGTTATTTCAATTATACAATACAGTATACTCACCATGTTATACATTAGAACTTCAGACGTTATTTATCTTATAGCTGAGAAGTATGTACACTTTGACCAACCTCTCCATATTTCCCCCACCTGCCAGCCTCTGGCAGCCACTTTTCCAGCCTGTTTCTACCAGTTAGACTGACTGACTGACTGACTGATCGGTTGATTGATATTCCACATGTAAGTGATACCATGTGGTGTTTGTCTTTCTCTGACTGGTTTCTTTCACTTTTCATAATGCCCTCCAGTTTCATCCATTCTGTCACAAATAGCAAGATTTCCTTCTTTTTTAAGGCTGAATACTATCCAGTGTGTGTGTGTGTGTGTGTGTGTGTGTGTGTGTGTGTGTGTGTGTGTGTGTGTGTAGCATGTTTTCTCGATGCATTCATCAATCAGTGAAACTTAGGTTGTTTTCATACCTTGGCTATTGTAAATAATTCTGCTGCATACATGGGATTGCATGTATCTCTTCGAGATACTGATTTCATTTTCTTTGGAAGTATATCCAGAAGTAGGATTACTGGATCGTATGGTAGTTCTGTTTTTAGTTTAAGTAATGTCCATGCTATTTTCCATAGTGGCTGTATCGATTTATATTCCCACAAATGGTGTGCAAGGGTTTCCTTTTCTCCACGCACTTACCAGCAATTGTTATCTCTTGTCTTTTTGATAATAACCATCCTAACAGACGTGAGGTGATATCTCATTTTGGTTTTGATTTGCGTTTCTCTGATGACTAGTGATGTTGAATATCTTTTCTTCTATCTGTTCGCCATTTATGTGTCTCCTTTGGAAAATATCAATTCAGGTCCTGTACCCATTTTCAATTGAGTTTTTTATTTTATTTTATTTCATTTCATTTTATTATTTTATTTTATTTCATTTTATTTCATTTTATTTTATTTTATTTCATTTCATTTCATTTCATATTGTATTTTATTATTTTATTTTGCTATTGAGCTGTATGAGTTTCCCTACCCACTTTTAGAGGCAACCCGTGACACAGTAATCTGATTCTTGGTATTTACCAAGAGAAATGAAAACATATCCAGAAAAAAAAAGAATTTGAGAAAGTTAATAGCAACTTTATTGGTAAAATGGAAACATCCCAGTTACCCATCAACAAGTAAATCATTTAAAAAGTGGTATATTCATACAAGGGTATGCTTACAACATTAAAAAGCAACAAACTACTAAATTGCAGAGTAATATAGATAAATCTCAAATACATTTTACTCAGTAAAAGAAACCAGACACAAAGAAATATACATACTGTACAATCCCATTTAAATGACGTTCATGAGCAGGAAATGTTAACCCATGATAATAAATAAATTAATTAATTTAAGAAAAATAGAATATGACTTTTAAAGAACCCCTTACATGCTTTGGGTAGAAAAAATTTTGATTCAGATGAATGAAAGCAAAAGACATTTTCCTGCTTTTGATCCACCTTCTTTAATGCTAAGAACAGTGCTCAATAATTGTAGAATGAGTGAGTAAATGAAGAGCTAAATGATATGACTTAGGATCTAAGGCATCCTTCTCTGAGATGGGAACTCTCTGGGGCAGAAAATTTTCTTTCCTTAGGCAGAAATTCCCTAATCATAAACCCCTGAAGCAGTACCTACACATGTTCTGCCATATTTTTCCTTTTTTTCTTTCTGTTCTCCAACCTTTTTTAATACCTTTGTTCACTGACCTAAAACACACATGCTAATACCCAGGCTGTGCCTTTAAAGGCTCCTTGTTCATCTTTGTCTCAGGAACCAACTAGGTTATAACCATTTATATTTCACAGCATTTATTGGGTTCTTACTACCTGCTGAATCCTTAAGCTACGTGTCAGTGAAACAGAAGAAAATCACATATGATTATTTCTAGAAAAAGCCATGTTGAAGGAAGCATAAAAATAATAATAATGTGATAAGGATCTGGGTGAAAATAGTAAGAGTCATCTAAACCACACTGGGATAGGATAATCAGATAAGGCTTTTATGTATTTGGTTTTGGGATCAGCAAACACGAAATGCATTAATTAGCATTTGTTTAAAAATATATGATACCCATATAAGGGTTTGGCAAACAAGCATGCAAGTTTCTTCTATTACAGGTGTTGTAGAACTAAATTAGAATTATCTTTTGTACACTTAATCTATCTAAGAGAAAGATTACCTGCTAAGTTCAAGCTCAATTAGACATTTCTTTGTTCTTAGGATAGGTAAAAGAGTTTTATATTTTTTTAAAAAACTGTTCATTTATGTAAACAAAAAATCACATATAACATTACACCCAACCATGTATAACCACAATCAACATTTAATATGCAATGTACATTTTTATTATGCATATGTGATTATATTCTGTAAAGCACTTGGGGACCTTCTTTTTGTATATAATTAATATCACCAATATTTTCCAAGCCAGTTAATATGTCTACCTTTTCACTTTAATTGATTACACAATATTCCGTGGCATGAATGTAACACGATTTATGTAATCAGTCCCCTGTTGGTGAGCATTTAGGTTGTTTCCATTTCTTTGTGTTTATGACATAGACTTCTTAATTTTGCCTAGAAAGGAGGCTTAGCTAAATGACTACCCCTGTATTACTTTCAGAATGTCATTTAAACAGTTTCTGCTGTTCCCCTCTAATGGAAGGTTATAAATGGCACTGCTAAGTGAACGGAAAGGTTTCTAAAAGCTCAGGTGCTACCTAGCAGCTGATGCTTGCAGTATTTCAGCTCACCTAATGCAGAGATCATTAATCAAGGGACAGGACTGAACCTATGAAGAAGCAGCTGAGGGGGAAAGATACCTGGCTTTGAGTACAGATAACCAGTTATTGTTAGCCCTCTGACCTTGGGCAAGGTATTTAGCCTTCCCAAAGCTTAATTTCACAGCTACCAAATGAAAATGTTAGTACTTGGTTCTCATGGAGTTGTTGAGGAAATCATGATAGCATTAAATTAATTTTCCAGGCTATTTATTTATCTATGGCTTTGTCCACATTCCCTGATATTCCTGAGGATATCTAATACATACAGTGAAACTGTTGGGAAAAATTAAATTGTTTAATAAACAAACAAAAATCCCTTAAACTATGACATAAATCTCATGATAATAGGCTTCATATAAGTGTTAAGATTTTTCTAGGGAACTTCAGCCCGTAAAAGGAGGTTTTTCTTAGCCTCATTCGTCTTCCAAAACACAGTAGGCCAGATACCCAATGAGGCAGGCTTAAATCTAAGTCTCAAAGGAAGGACCAAACTTTGACAAGCAGTGAGGAGGCTATACGAAGGTGTGCTTGAGACAGAGAGCATTCGTGTCATCCTTTATCTTTCTTGGCATTTGCCATCATGGTGATAAAACCACTTATTTTTAATTGATCATCAAATTGGATCTCCCAAACTAGAATGTCTGCCAGACAGAAATTGAGCTTCAGTTCACCTCCTTAAACTCACTGCCTAGCTAAGGACAGTGATCAAATGTCCATGTTTGGTGAAACCTGCTATAACCATACTGCTGGCAACAGTAAAAAGTTCTCTTTATTATTGGTCTACTTTTTTTTTCTTACAGCTAGCTTCACATATTGGTAAAATGGTGCTTTATGGTTACAAAGAATATTTTAGACATTATCTCATCTAATCCTCACTTTATGAAATATAGGTGTTATTAGATTTATTTTACATATTGTAATGGAAAACCCAAAGTGAATGCAACAGCTCAGTCAGGTCTCTGAATCATAGCCCTATACCACAGGTAATTTTTTATACTGTTTGTGAAGGTGCGTAATGTGATGATCCTGTAGGGGAGAAAAAATGATATTTTCTCTACCCTTCTAGGTTCTTGGCTGAGACTCCCCCAATAATAAGAGACAGATTAATGTGAGGAGAAGAAAAGTTTTAATTACGTATATACATACTAGACCCCACAAAGATATGAGGCTTAAAAACCAGATAATTGAGGTTTATATACCATTCTGAGCTAAGGAAAGAGCTAAGGGTCTGGGGCCTCAAATGAGGAAAGGCAATTCATGGGGAGATGAGAAAAGGAAATATTTGGTAAACAAAAATTGCCATGCCCTGCAAGTGAGATTCTCTGTTGAAAATCTTATCTCTGATCATAGCTCTGTTCCTGGTACAGGCCCCCTTCCTAATGTAAATTTCCCTTATGAAAGGATTTTTAGAGCTGCTTCTATGACTACAGCTTCTCAAAATAATCCTTATGCCAAAGCGGCCCATCTTGGGATGGCATAGTCTATCCTTCAATCTCCTGAGATCTCAGTGAACACATAGTTATCAGGGAGCCATGCTGAATCAAGCACTGCCCCCAGGCACTGGGGATGAAGTGGTCCATGACAGAGAAATGTCCCTTCTCACTGTTATGCTAAATAAAGCAGTCCTATGTAGGCCATGTTACTTAGGTCTGTCCTCCACTCCTTTTTTTGGTGGATGCCTGATCAAAAGATAGCATGGGCCAGAGGTACATGATGTGGCCTAAAGAGGGATGAGCGAACACACACACACACACACACACACACACACACACACACACACGACAATCAACTTCTGCCTTAGACAATCCAACCTAAGAAATGTAGGAATCAAGGAGTTGTCAGCGAACTTCTGCCTTAGACAAACCTAAGAAATGTAGGAATCAAGGAGTTGTCAGCGAGAGCCGACCCTGAAAGACAAGGCTATGGACAGGGAGGCCAGAGAGGCCACAGTGAAGAGCAGCAGTGTGGGAAGAGAGCATGAGAGAAGAAAGGCATTGGGTAGAGAGGGAGGAAGCTGCACTGGAGGAAGAGCCCCAAGGGAAGGTCTCTACCTCTGGCTCGGGAAGTCCCATGAGCAGGTTTCACTCCAGAATTAATTGTCCTATAAGAGAGTCCCTACATTTCCTGGGACCTGATCACTCGGCTCTTACTGGGTCTCTCGACATGTGTATTTATAATTTGATTGAATTTGTTTGTTATAAGCAAAATAACCTGCTAAATTATCTACTTATATGTTGATTGCAGCATTAATTGTAATTTTGTTTGGAAACAACTTAAATGGCCATGTGAGTGGGCTGGTCATATAAACTCTGTATTTATTTTCTATTGAATATACTATAGCAGTAAAGGAAATTGTGGTATAATATAGTATCTATTATATTTCCTTTTACTACTATAGTGTATGTATTGCACAGGAATTATATGCATATGTATTAATATGTAATATACAGATACTTCATTCTGTATATATTTGTATATAAATATATAATTTAGCATGTGTTATATTCTATAAGAATATAAGTGTTACATATCTCATACATATACATGAATGCGTGTGTGTGTGTGTGTGTGTGTGTGTACTATTAAATGAAAGAAATAAGTTTTGGTGCACACCAAACAAAACTTTATAAATATAGATTTATATTTTATACAATGCATGTAAATAGATTGGAAGGACATATAGCTGATTGAAAGTAGAAGTTACGTGTTGAGAGATGGTTAGAATTATAAGGGAAGAGTTAATGGAGATGACCTGTTTGTGTATTTATTTCTTAGCTTTTTTTGTAATTAAAATGAATTTAAAAAATATTTTTAAAGAAATCAAGTAAGTGAACCTCAGTTTCCATTTTATATTTTGTTTCATTTTGTTTTGCTTTTTCCTCTTCCCATCCACACAGCTAAATATGTAGTGAATAAGGTCAGTCTGTGGAAAATACCTCAGTGTTCTAAAAATAAGGAAATAAAAGGAGAATATTAAGTTACTCTGAATTCTGTGTCTGCTGAGATGATTTTTTTTTTAATTTCAATAATATGGACATGGATAAAAATGTAACCTAAAGCTTGAGCATTTGAGTATTCATCAAAATTATGCCAGTTGCAGGATACTTTTAAAGTCATTTTGCACAATAACCCAGAAGATACTTATTTCATCTTTTAACTATTAAAGTACTTTAAAAAATAGCCTTTTAATAGCTCTCTTAAAAAGTAATAGAGGTATTAAACCTATTTGTTGTATTCTGTGTAACTTTTTGTGAGAGTATGTGTACCAGAGTCCTCATGTGGATGAAAATACCAACATATTTTAAATGCAAAGGAGAAAACCTCTGGGTGCCAGTTGAACATGATGTTAAATTTGACAATTTAAACATATTTATTCTTATATGAAATCTACATGCACATGGACATCCTATATACATAGGAGAGCAGTTTGGAGATTCAAATAGCTGTGCTAAGAGGCTTCTTTGTTTATATTTTTTAGCAGAGTTCTTAACTCATTCATTAAAATAAGCACTCTAATATTTTTTTAAATGATATTCCTGTGCACAATCAAGGAAAGTCAAACCTGAGCCTTCCTATGACTTAGCAACATGGATGATAGGATTCAGGAGAGGAAATGTGAAATCTAGAGATTGAGACTAGGGAAACAGAACCACTTTCCCCTCCTCAAGAACGGAGTCTGGATGGAGCCTCTGAGACATCCAGCGTCCTATATGCAAAGATCAGGGAGATGTAGCACCAATGTACAACATGGAAAAAGGGGCTCATCAGTAGGGACATAACAGATATCCTAGACCACTCCCAGAGTCACCTGGGAGAAGCAGAGTTCTGACTGAGTCGTACGATAACAGGGTCCAGACTAGGGTGAGGAAGCTAACAGGAAGTGAGTGAAGGGTCCAGGTTCTGGCAAAGCAAAGGCAGAGGACAGGACCTGTTAATGGAGCGGGAAGAACTCAGTTGGTGATCTGAGGGTTGTCTTGTCTGGGCCAATAAGTAGAGCGTAAGAGTCAACACCTTGGGAGCCACAACAGTGGTCTAGGCTTATCATTATCCAGCTTATCTAAAGTCCATTGGGGAAACAAAATCAAAGAAACAAAAATGCTGATACGAATGGCCACACAGTGATGGGATAGAAGTTGCTCATGTACTTCCTGCCCTGATGAGTAATCTTCTAATAACTGGCTTGGGACAGGGCTTACTGGTGAGTCCAAAAGTGAGCACTCAGTGGAGAATTCGACTACTGGTCTTGGAGATGCATCTCATATTTTTTGTACAGATGTAATATCTGCTGTTGCCTTAGTACTTTGTATATTCACTGAGAAGGCCCATAACCTACTTGGTAATAAAAATAAAACTCAGTCAATGCCATCCCGTCATACTGGCGCATCCCACTCCTCTCCCACTTCACAGCCCTCCCCAGCTTTTAAGATCGCCATCACTATTTTTCAGAGACTCAAAGACGCTAGCTGGCATAACTCCCTAACATTAAAAAATGAATAAAGTCCAGAGCAGTTAAGTGGCATGATCTGGTCGATATAGCTCATAATACTAAACCCAGAACTTGAATGCAGACTTTAGCTCCCAAGGTAAACTTCCTTCTGCTCTACATCGTCTCCTTTTTGTGGAATTTCTTCTGTCTGCCACCTCCCTCGTTCAGTTTAATGATGTTCACACAGCGTTGGTAGACTCAGTTCACTGTTGACACCTAATTATTTTTCTAAGAGAAAAATGATCACCTGAAACAGAGAATCCACTTACTGAAGCCCCATCAAAGTGATCTGCATCCAGTGTGGTATGTGCAAAAGATGCTACATAAGGTCACCACAGAAATCCAACTTAATTCACCCTGTGCAGACTGGAATGCCCACAGCCAAATGCCCAGCCCTTGTGTCTTGATTTTAAAAGCCACTTAGCAACAAGCCCCTCGTTGACCCACATGGTTTCCTAACTACTGGCTCATCTACATTTGAGATCATTCTTTTTGAGTTGCCTTCCTGTATGTACTGAATATTTTTTTTGCAGTTTTCTGGATATCTAATGAACCTACTTGGAGACCGGGTGAAAAATATTTTTGGAGCACGATCACCCTGCACTTTACAGGTCATGAATTTCTTTATTATTTTCCATGGCAGGCGTTGCTACCCAAAAAGTTATTATCTATTCAATCTCAGTTCTAACCTGCAAGCAAATCTGTCTGAGGAGCCAATTTATTACTGATGTAACAGCACCAGGAAAGATGAGTTTGCTTGTTTAAAGAGATGAGCGGCATCAGCAACGCTATCAATTTTCACATGCAGAAATCCCAGACATGGGATTTTTCGTAGTTATTAAAAAATCATGCATAACAATGTTTCTATTCTTCATTGTCCATTTACTGGGTTTGCACATCCATCATGGCTTGTTCCTCTCTAAATGGCTTCGTCTTTCAGAAATTGGTAGCCTTACAGGGTTTTTGCCAAGCACTTAAGCTGTGAGACAAGAAAGGTCATGATGCCATCTACATTTGTCTCTACGTTTTGCCGTGAATGGCCCATATGATGCCCTTTGCATGTAATTTAGCCTCTCCAGTTATCAGTTTCATGTCATTGATCCACTCATTTACTGACATAATTGCATTAGCCATGTCCATAGGCTCTTCAGACTGGAAGAGGGTGTGGAATACAGGATAACATTGTGGAATATAGATGAACTATAATATTGACAAAAAAATATGCATATACACACACACAATTAAGCACACAACTTATTGAGTAAGACAATAACCCTGCTTTCTGCTTACTGGCTGAAAGAATTTGAGTAAGTCACTTAGCTTCTCTGAATCTGTCTTGTGTCTAATCTATAAAATGGAAGAATAAAGTCTTCCTCATAGCAATGTTTTAATAATTAATAATTAAATAAGGTAGCACATATAAATCAGTTAGCACAAGTTCTGGCACATAATAGCTACTCTTAGTTAATGATACTAAATTATTATTAATTACAACATATTAAGGATAAATATTTAAGATGATTTCCTTCGAAAATAGACGATCTAATGCTGGATGAGAGGAAGGCACAGACATTCAAGCAATTAACCATAAAACCAGTCAGTAAAAGAGAAAATCTGAATAGAAGGGAAGGAAATGTACTCTGCTGGTGACCTCTGGCCGAGGAGATCAAGGGATATGAAACAAGGAAGTATAAGTTGAGGCATTCTCACACCTAAAACTTTATAACTCAACATTCAAAAGAAAAGAGTCTTTCTCCTGCAGAATTCATGTAGTAAATCATGGAGAAGACTGTGATTGGTCCTGTTTGGGCCTGATGTCCTCCCTGGACCAATTGCTAATGTCCAGGAAAGATCAAGTGCTCTGATAGGACAACCAGGATCGTTTTCCTAGCTCTGTGGTAAGAGGTTGTATGCTGTGATTGACAGCCTCACCGAGGCCACTGGAATGATGGCAGAATGGTTTCTCCAAGAAAAGTGGGGTTCTCTGAGAAACATAGAAGGAGGAGGAGGAGGAAGGCATAAAACTAGAAATTCTAAATGATAGATTTCCGTTGTAAAGGATATTATAGAATATGTAGAGATCCAGGATAAGAAGGATATATGAAGGGACATTATAAGGAAAGCTATTGAGGAAAGAAAACTTTGCATATGAAGCACAGCCAATAATTTATTATATATTCTACTAAACTAGCCATTCTCACACACCATCCCTCTTTCACCAAACAATACTTATTCAGAAACCAGCCATAGTAGGTACTTAATTTTTCTTAACAAGTTAATAAACAAATGGATAGATGGCTGAAGAAATATGTACACTTTTCAGCTTATAACTCTGGTATTCCCATTTTACTGATAATAAAACGGACTCGAAGAAGCTTAGTGGCTTGCTCTAGGCTATCAGCTAAGAGCTTAGAGAATCTGGTTTTTACCTCAGTTAACCCTGGCGCCAAGCTTGGTTTTCTCGTCAGCCTCCCACAACTTTCTCTTCTTCAAACTGTTGCTATTTTCCAGGCTGACTCACAGAAACCTGAACTCTCAAGACTTGTTGGCCAAATTTTATTTCCAACATATTTCCATTGTTCCTTAACTTCTTACTTAAGGCTTTGAACTAAATTATTCTGTATCCCAGTAAGTTCCAGACACATTAGAGTTGGAGGGGACATTGAAAGCCATCTGATCCAAAGGAATTATACAGTAAATTGCAGGTAACTGACCATTCCCATTGGAGAATGAGTGGGAGCTGGGTCCTCTCTTCTCTGTCTTCCAGTGACTGAGTTACTGCTCTGACTATTCAAGTGATTGCTGTAAACATGATGCTAACAAATGTCAAACAGGCTCTCACTTGAAAAAAGTTTCAGGAGTTTGGAGAAATAATGAAGAAACTCCAAGCCTCTCCCCCTAGTGTAGATACTGGAATACAGTTCCCCTGGTGACAGGGAAGCTGCCACCCACCAGGACCTAACATATGGAACACCCACATTTAAAAAACAACAAGACTGAAGACTGCCATATTGCTTTTACTGCCCCCATCCCAGCCACTTCTTCATGTCCTAAACTCCCTTATCATTCAATAAAGACAGCCACCAGTTTGGCTTAAGAAGTAAGCCAGCTGGGCTGAAGGGGAAGAGGGAGTGTGGGTAGACAGGGAATGTCTCTGTGTGTGGTCTCTCCCACTCTACTTTAGGATGATGCTAAAGACAGAGGCAACCTGCTTATTCTCCGACCCTCTTCTCAACCCTCAGTTTTAAGAAAATCTTCACACTTTCACTACTAGCCATGAACGGCATGATTCCATATCTCCAGCTTCAAATGGAGTTGAGGGTAACTGTGTTCTCTGTTAGTGGCAGTGTTTATCCAAATATTGTATGCCCCTCCCCTTTTATCAAAAACCCCTGGGTTCATGCTAAACATTCAGTCTCTAGATCCCCTGCCATACCTACCGGATTGCAGTCTTTGAGCATTCTAAAATATTTTACAACTCCCTGAGAGATTCTGAAACAAACTAAACTGTGAGACCTTTAGCCTCTTCTCTGCAATTTTTTTTTCATTTGGATATATCCTCTCACGTAGCAAAAACAGAGGAGAAGAAACACCTTGGGAAGCAGAGAGAGAATAAGAGGTGTGTCCAGGTGAAAGGGAGTGTGGAATCTAGCTGTCAGCAGTCCCAGAACTCTGGTGCAGGCTGCTTTCATTGACTCTTGATCTAAGCCTGGGACCATAGGAGAACTCAGAAGTCAGTTGTAGTACAGCCTTATTTATTAGGGTAGGAGATTCTACAGAAATTTAGGAGCAATGCTCTGCTTACATGTAATGGGCATTCACCTGAGATGTGTTGTGTACCATATGTTGTTCTAGGGTAATGTTTTTCAATTTGCAGGTCAAGACCCATTGATGGGCATGAAATCAGTTCAGTAGATCATGGCCTTATTAAAATAAAAATGTCAAAATAAAATATTGAATATTTATTTGATGATAGAGTATCACATTTTGAATAAAAATATGAGAATGCATTATGCATTGTAAGAATAAAAATAAGGATTGTTTTCTGAAACTTCTGTTTCGCTTTGGGTGTATGTGGGTGTGTCCTGGGTTGAGCTGTTCACTATATTTCTTACTCTAGAATGTAGTCAAAAAATTTGAGAATCATCGAGCTAGGGAACCTAGAGTTCTAGGCAATTTGCTGAAAGTTTATACGTGTTAACTGAAAGTCCCATTTCACAGATAGGAATACCGAGATTTAGAAACAATAGTAAAGTAGGAATTTAAAAGTATTTGAATAACAGCCCAATTGGCTGAAAACAGAGGACCTCTAACATATGGAACACCCACATTTACATAACTTAAAGTCCCATTGCACAGATAGGAATACCGAGATTTAGAAACAGTAGTAAAGTAGGAATTTAAAAGTACTTGAATAACAGCCCAATTGGCTGAAAACAGAGGACCAGAGAGAAAATAAATATTGTCTGATTATCATAGGTCCACCTAAGTCTTTATTCACCATTTCACTACATCATTTAAATAACCTGACCCTCTAACCTTGTACTCCTCATCCTGGCCTTTACCCTGTGTTGTCCTAAATGTATAATTGATAAACAGTTCTATACTGTAAAAGACCTGCACACTAATTGCTATGCAGTGTTTTGCTTTTAATGCTATTTGACAGGAACTTGTGAGGAGCTGATAGAGTCTTGTTTGTTTAGCTTTTACTGAAGGTCAGAACCAAGATTCACTGCCGTCAGTGGAGAACTGGCATTAATATTCAGATCATCGTTCCCATAGCAAAGGCTCCTTGTTAAGGGTTCTTCCCCAGGCCATCAATGGCAGCTTTGTTTACGGCCGTAAGAATCTCTTCAAAAAATTAACCAATACCTACTTAACACATAAGACGCAGTTGGTGGCAAGTGACAGAAAACTAGACTCAAACTGGTTTACGCAGTGAGAAGAACTATGTTTTTTCAAGTAAATTAGGCACGAAGGCAAGAGCTGGCTAGGTTCATGTTTGGATCTGACTTGGGCACAAATGATATAACTAGGATCGCATTTCTCTCCCTCCACGTTTCAACTCAGCTTCTTCTGTGTTGAATCCATTCTTGGAAATGATCTCCCCCAATGGTTACATGAGGATTACCATCACATCCCATGTTAAGGCACGGGAATCTTTGTTTCTCACTGAGTATCGCTGTCATTGGTTGAGTGACAGCCCATGTCTAACCATTCACATAATCGCTATGACTATGCAACGTGATGTGCTGATTGATGGAACTCTGCATAAAGACATTAGAGCGAATCAAGGGCGGATTCCCACCCTTGCCCCAGAAAAATTTTAGGAAGCAGTTACCAAGCTAAATGGAATCTAGCTGTCAGCAGTCCCAGAACTCTGGTGCAGGAACCTTTGCCCTCGATGAGCTCACACTCACGGCTTCGGTCATCGCTCTGTGTGCATGTGCGTGTTCTGGCACTGAGCACCATGAGAGCTCTCTGGAGATTGGAAAGCATTCTTCGTAAGGGAATTTGTAGTCTAACATCCAAGAAAAAAATCTGCATACATCATTAGTAATTTAAATTTAATGAGGAAAATGATAAAGTAACTTTTCTTTGTCTACCTGGGGGAAATTGTAAAGGCAGAACATATAAAGTGCAAGCCAGCCTATCAGCGTATGTAGGATTTGGATGTTATGGGATGGCACATCTACATGGGTTGGTGAGTGAAGCGGGGAACAGGATGCTGTCACACTTGGTACCTGCAGAGGGACAGTGTGAAGAAGGTGAAAACCTAATAAGAGAAGGCCCAGAGTACCAAATGTCAGGCCTCAGTGTTTAGGTTTTAGAATCATGTAAAGTACATCAAGCTTTACGAGAGGGGACGTACCAGCACTGTATTACAGAAGTTACCCTGACAATAATGATAGTGATGGTTTCGAGGGCACAACATTGAGATTAGGGGGCATTATTAATCCATAATAGAGATCATGTGAGCATAAATTTAACAGCTGTGGCAGATTTAAAAAGGGGAAATGGTTACAAATATGACATCAGAGACAGATGACAGGACCTAACAGTTCCTTAGACATGAGCAGCCCTGGAAAAGAGGGGTGATAGTTGGATTCAGTCTCCACTGTATATGATTGCAAAAAGCATGGTCCTCTAAGTGGTATCCTCTCCAGAGGAGGGTGTTTGAGAGCGAACATCTCTTCTTTGCTTATAACCAGTTATCTCGATGTGCTTGAGATTGATTTCCGATCCTGAGGGAAGACAAGAGGGAATTTCCAGGCATTACAGAAGGTGCATCACATATACAAGTCAGTGCTTTGGATTAGAAGGTTCATGAAATTTGCAGCTAGGAGGACCTGAGTTAAATCCCAATTCTTTTAGGCCAGTCATCTAATATCAATTTCTTTCCCTGAAAATGGGTCTTATAAAACAAGCATCCTGGGATGTTGTGAGATTTGAATGAGAAATGCATAAACAATTCCCACTCAAATATATCAATTCGGTATTATTTCATTTAGAGCAATACCAAAATGAGGCATCGATAATATCTTCACTTTATGTTATATAAAGAAACCAGTGAGAGAAATTGAAAATAAGAGAGTATGAGGCTTATTCAAATTATTTGCAGCCAGCAAGTGGCAAAACTAGGGTTCAAATCCACGTGGATCTGAGTGAAAGATCTGAGCTATTTCTTTTGCTCTAGGAATATTGACTTCTTAAATTTTATAATCAAACATTTTACAAATTGCCATTTAAAAAAATAACAAATGATATCACTGTTGTGATCAGTGAATTAAGTATTCTACATATCCCTTTGGCCACTCGTGGTTTTTAACATGAAAGCAATATTATTTGATTACCTCGATAGATGTATTATTGGAATAACAACTCTTTCAGTAGACATCAATTAACATCCTTGTTATACAGATGTTCCAGGATTGAAGAAGAAACACACTGATTAATACCTCCCTCAAATCCTGGGATAAAGATGAAAGTATTATATTATCCACTTGCTGGCCAGTACAATAAATTACAGAAGGAATGAGAAGCCATTCTCTGCAGGCTTAATGAAATATGGGTTTAGTGGAGGAAGCTGGTCAGAGTTGAGCCTCCTCGTACAGACATCTGTTAGCAAATAATGTTTTTGTTTCGTTCTGCCTTCTATTATTATTAACATTGATGGTGACCCAACATTTCTGCTGCTGCCTTTGGGTTCTAAAGAATTTACATCCGACATAAAATAGACGTAATCCCAATATTTTAACTACGAGACAAGAATAAGCTGGGCCAATTTTTGGACAGGGTATAAAGAAGTTGCTGTCTCTTATTGTCATAGGGAGCATAAAGAAGACACCTATAACCAGGGGTATGGGGTACAGAGTACAGCTGCTCTCCTATGAGATAAGGGGTTGTGGGCTTCCATGTTGCTTATAAATGGCTAAAGGTTTTCTCTGTAAAGAGAGTTCACAGCCAAGATGTAGTTCTAGTAGGACTTAAAAGACATGCATGGGTATTGGTGTTAAAAATGCCAATAAAATAAATATTTTATCTTGCTAAAAATATGTGTAATAAATTCAGCTCAATGCATCTCCTATATATTTCCCCTAAAATCTTAACTTCCTTGTTTAAAGGGTTAACAGACTACGTTTCCTGTGTCTGATGTTCCTTTCTCCATTGTTTGCCTGGCTTTCTCCTCATCCAGCCACTGACTCAAAGACATCTTCCTGAACTATGTTCTCTAAATTACTATCTCCCTCTCAACCTGCTTCACTGACAGTTATTCTCTATCACACAACCCTGTATATTTCCTCTGCATAATTATTTCTAGGTATGCTTAACTAATCTCATTGTTTACTTTGTAAACCAGCTAAAATTAATTGAACACATTATGTGTCAGCCAATTTCTATGTATATACAGTTATTAAAACCTTCGATCTTTAAGAATTAGATGATGTGAATAACCCCCTCCCCCTTTACTTAGGCTGAGAAACTGAAATTTACTGAAGTTGGTCTATTTACCAATGCCTCACAACTAGTAAGTAGGAAGACCAGGATTTGAACTCAGGAAGTCTTGCTCTTAATTGCAGCCCTATATACCTCCCAGATCTGCATATTATTTATCTCTCACAATCAAAAATAAATATTTAAGGGATCAATGTACTTTTATGCATTATTTTATTGTATCTTTATTTAAAACATACACACATCATAACGATTCACAAACTTGGCTTTTCCTGGTAGCTAACAAATATCTAACATATATCTAACATGTATATACAATGCACACAATACATTTACATTCACACATATATATACACATATATGCATAGAACTAAATATATATATTTATATACAAAAAAATAATAACTACACATCAGGCACAGTTCTGCTCACATTAATATCCATAATCCAGAACACGAAGTCACATTAAAAAAAAAGAAAAAGAAAAAGAAGAGAATTCGCAGAGGAGCTACAAATGACTATAAACTCATAAGCAAATGTTCAGCCTTACTATTCATTAATGAAATGAGATACCATTTCCTACTTCTCTAATTAGCAAGGATTAAAAAATAAATAATACTCATTGTTGGCAGGAGTACAGGGAAAGGACTTTGTCATACATTAGTGGTAGGAGGAACAAAATGTTTACAGCCTCGGTGCCATGCAAATTTGGCAACATGTATCAAAAGACTGAAGGTTTACCTTGGCCTTCGATAAAATATTTTTTTTAAAAAAATTCACTTTTAGTAAATTTTAAAAAGTGAAGAATCAGACTAGGATTCGGGTTGAGAAATGTTCACTGTAGGACTAAGGGGTGTGTGTGTGTGTGTGTGTGTGTGTGTGTGTGTGTGTCTTTTAGTAAATTTAAAAAAGTGAAGAATCAGACTAGGATTTGGGTTGAGAAACGTTCACTGTAGGACTAAGGGGGTGTGTGTGTGTGTGTGTGTGTGTGTGTCAAAAGTAAAATGGCGATGATAATACAAATACCCAACTACAGTCAGTTGGCAAACATTTACTGGTGCCTACTGTGTGCAAGGCCCTGAGTGAGGGGCCAGGGATTTGATGGTGAATGAGCAGATGGGGGTAAGCCTTTACCTTCTTGGAGTACAGCCCCGCCTGGGATTGATTAAATACATACTGTTAAATACACAGTGGAGAATGTTAATTAACTATGGCAATAACATTATAATGAAGACATCCCAAAGCATGATTTCGGAGAATATTTAAATAATGATGATGGAAAACCTATGGGAAAAGAATGGTGATAAAGCTAGATAGTAAGCGAGTCTAATTTTGTATAAGGTGGATAACATATAGGACGTACAGACACATAAACAAACATATAAAAAGAAAACCACAGGTAGAAAAGCACCAGAATGTTAACAGTAACTATTACTACGAAATGGAATTAAGGGAATGTTTTCTCTAAAATTTCCACCAAAACATACAAATATTTTATTCAGGGAATAATGCTGTTAATACTAAAAAGTTCCCAGTGTAAAAGAGGTGATCAATAACTTCCACAGAACTGCCCCTTCCCGTGACTAAGTTTCTGTGGGGAAACAAAAAGTCCATTCCTTCTTCTGCTCGTTAGTTGGCAACTCATCCCCCTGAAGGTAGTAAAAGCATAACCTCTTCCCAAAGCTACCTCAGAGCCCTGTCTCCTAGACACAGTGAGGTCATCTCACCCCTCAGCATCCCTGCCTCCAGCACCCTCCCCTTCCCTTATCACAGCTTCTTGGCTTCATATGAGTCAATTTGCTCAGACCACTCCCCTATTCCCTGGGAGCTCCTGAAGGGCTTGGAAGCATCCAACTTATAGTTGGGATTCAGAGGCTATAGAATTAGTGAATTATTAGCTAATAAGTTAGTAATTGAAGGCAGAAAAGACTCAAACCAAGGGATACCACATCATTATACAAAATAGCACATTATTAAAAGAGAGATGGCTCTGCATAATGCAACAGTGTTGCTCTCTTGAGTCTGTCACACCTGAGTCACAAGCCTGCCCTGACCTCTTTATGTGCATGAACTGAGGCAAGCTGCTTATGCCCTGGGAGTCTTAACTTTCTCCTATGCAAACTAACTGTGGAAGAGTGGTAAGACTATTACAAGATAACAGGGGTAAAATATTTTTGTCAAGTAGGTGTTTATTCTAGTTTAACATATTCATATTATTTTCAAGTTTATACCCATCTTAGGATATGGTTAACTGTCTTTTTTCACCTATTCTGTCTTTGATTTTTAATTTCTAAACTGACCCATTGGTATTCATTCGACAACTTTTTTTTAAGTCTGTGTCTCTGAAAAGTTAGTGTTCTACACTGACTTAAGTTACAAAATAGCAAGCTTGCTTTCAGAAAGGAAGAGTGTGTGTGTGTGTGTGTGTGTGTGTGTGTGTGTGTGTGTGTGTGTGATTTAATTTGTTTGTACCGTAGGTTTTATTGTCAAATAATATTCTGCTGGAACCAGGTTCCTCCATTGGTAGAGGAGGAAATAAAGGAATAGATGAATAACGAGAAGTTAATTTCAATTACAGAATAGTTTTTCCAGACACTATATTAGGCACTTTATATACCATCTCTTAATCCTATCGCGATCCCGCATGGAACGTATCATCCTCCCTTGCTTTTTGCATAAGAGGAAATCCTAAAAGCTTGGAGAGGTTCAGAGGCATTCCCAAGGTTCTGAATGAGTCAGTATTAGAAGCTAGATTCAAATTCAGGTCTGTGCAAGTAGAAAAATCGATGCTGAGAAAGGCAAAGTGAGCTGTGATCTATGTATCCTAGCTTCGTCTTATGTTGGTCCTGAGCCTCCTGCCTTTACATAGTTTTGCAGCAAAGAGTAATCTGTGACCCATCTGCTAACCATCTTGTTCGAAGACATCACTTCCATCTGTAACCTGTTATGAAGGCATGTCATTAATGAGATACTGGGAACAAACAGAAACTGTGCTGCTTCTCGTGGCTCTGCTACAAACTGACTAATTGGGATTTATAGGTGGTTTTGATAAAATTTCTGCGTAGTAAAATCCTGAGACTTCTCTTGAACTCCTAAATAATGGCCAAGCAAAGCCTTAATTGCTGAAGTGGTGAAATACACTTTTACGTCGTGTATGGGTGTATGCATGCAGGTATGTGCTGGGGGTAGGAGAGGAAGCTTATTTACACAAATTAAGCTAATATGAAAGTCTGCAGCTTCAAGTAATGTCTGTTTTTTGTTAATTTAGACCCGAAGTGGATTAAGTTCAAGCCTTTCACCCACTAATAGTGAAGAGCCATTCACAGTGTCTATAGCTTGGAGGTTTATTTCCCCAAGTATTTTCCTCACCTCTGATCGTGGAGCCAAATGTATTGCCTTTGGAACCCAAGCACAAGTGACATAATCCTAGTTGAATGTCATCACTCGCTCCTCTTTGGCGACGACGTTAAATAATAACAATGATAATAACTGCATAATGATGTTGGTGCATCATCTATGACTAGAGCTAAACATGTATGAGAAAGCCTTGTATTAATTAGATATCATATTAGCATATCAGGCAACAATGTAGCTAGAAATGACCTCATTTTATAGCTGAGAAAAGAAATACTCAGAGTGGGAGTAACTTGCCCAAGGTCAGAGAGTTTAACACATGGCAGAGCCAAGATGTGTTCACAGTTGTTTTCCGTAACAAAACTTTCACTATTACTTAAGATTTTTAACCACACGAATTTATTAAGATTTTTAACCACACGAATTTATTAAGATTTTTTCCAAATTAGATATAGACAGAAACAGCATTAGCTATTAAATGGAGAATCTAGAAGGCCTCAGAGGAAGAGAAAGCATGTGAGCTTGGCCTCGATTGCCAAGGAGAATTTAAGTGATGGTGTGGGAGACAGTGGAAGCGATGATCGAAGGCAAAAATGTGCATGACACAGGTAAAAACATCCCCCTCCCAAAACTAGCTCACCTGGGCTAAAACCGTAGGAATCATCTTCCATTACTCCTTTCCTCTCTAGCCCACATCTAAGCCGTCACTACCCACCACTAACCCCCTGGCCAACCCACAGTCATTCTGACCTCAAAGGCGGCATAGCCTCCTGACCGGTCTCCCTGCCTCCGCCTTTGCCCCCTCACCTCACACACTGTCCTCCACAGGATTCCAGAAAGAAGTCTCTAACATGTAAACCAGACAACTCTATTCTCCTGCTTAAAAACCTCCAATACAGTTGATGGTATTATATAATTTTTATTCATTTTAGGTTTAATAAGAACACTAATGGTGTACACGAAAGAGTTGTCGTATTTAGAATATTTAAAATAAGAATGGAATAAGAATGTTGAGAGATGACATTTTATTGTGTCTAGCATCTGGAGCGAGGCCAGTAAATGGGGTTATGCACAGACAGGATTGGCTTTGGGAAACTGGGTGGCTAATTACATTAAGACAGGGTAATTTATTACACTGTTTTACCAATTTAACTTTGAAATTGTCCATTAAAAAAAAAAAAATGTTAAAAGAAAAACTCCTGATGGATGCCATTGAAAGCAGAATAAGATATGAATTCCCGGCCGTAGCCTGGAAATGTCGTGCGTGATCTGGCCTAACCTGCTTCTCATGCCTCTCTGTGCTCCTGTCTCCTGATCCACTGGTCTTCCCGGCCTTCGTAAACAGCATGCAATCTCTATCTGAAAGGGCTTTGAACTTGCTCATCTTTTTCTTGAGATTGTTCTCTCTCTTAACCTTGAGGTAGCTGTTCCTTTTCAATATTAGGTCTCAACTCAATGCAGCCTTCACAGACAGGCCTTTTATGATCACTCCAGAAACAGCATACACTGCACCCCTTCACCCTCCACTGTATTATCCTGTTTTATCTTCGATAGCATTTAAAACTACCTAAATGTATTTATCTCTTTGTCCACACATGTAAAAAAAAAAATCTATCACATTACAATGTAACTCTCTCCAAGGCAAAAACTCTATTTTACTGACTCAGATTATCCAGTATTACAAGAGTTCTCGGTGTTTAGAAATTGTTCAAAACATACTGGTTGACTATTTACATATTGCTTAAGGTGATGCTCGAACTTAACACTCCTAGGGGATTTTATTTTATTTTATTTTATTTTGTCATTGCCACTGGCATTTAGGACCCAAGGATCTAGAATGACAAAAGTCTTGTAATGCCTGGGACGATGTCATGCCCAATGAGGAATTTCTCATCCCAAATTTCAGTAACATCCCCATTGAAAAATCCAAGGCTGGAGAATGACAGCCAGGGGTGGTGATGTTGAGGGATATTTGACATTTCGAGGAGGAGTATGGAAGGAAGTGCTAGAGTACAATCAGGACTAGACCAAGACAGGCCTTCTTAACACCATCTTGAATAACGGAAATTTATGTTTAGAAATTGCATTCATTTTGTATTGGTGCCACAGGAAATTATCACAAACTTGGCAGCTTGTAACGGCCCAAATTTACTATCCCACAGTCCTGTAGGTCAGAAGTTCAGGTGAGCTCCATTGGATCCTCTGATCAGGCTTTCTCAAGGCCAAAACAAGGTGCTACCTGGCCTGGGTTCTTACCTGGAGGCTGTGGAGAATGATCTATTTCCAAACTCATTCAAGTTGTCGACGGAATCTGTGTGGTTGTAGAACTGAGGTCCCTGTTTCCCTGGCGTTGTCAGCTGGGGACTTGTCTTCGCTGCTCAGTCACACCCACAGTTTTTCTCACACTTTCCCAGTGATCGCCTCCAGGCACAGAGGGTCGGGGCCGCTCGTGCTTTGACACACTCTGTCCTCTCCTTCCAGGACAACCCTCTCTCTCCAGTTGGAGAAAGTTCTCTGCTTCTAAGGAATTATGTAATTAGATTGGAGTCACCTGGATGATCCAGGGTCCCCTCACTGTTTTAAAGTCCATAACTTTAATTAGATCAGCCATGTCCCTTGTCTATTTAATGTAACATATTCACAGGTTCTAAAGATTAGGGCACGGACACCTTTGGGGGAGCCATTATTCTGCCTTCCACTGGAGTTATCGAATGCTTTTAAAGACACAAATTGAATTACCT
Organism: Pteropus alecto; assembly: GCF_000325575.1. NCBI lineage: Eukaryota > Metazoa > Chordata > Mammalia > Chiroptera > Pteropodidae > Pteropus > Pteropus alecto. The sequence continues at coordinate 9,503,326 of NW_006434825.1, forward strand.
AAACCTGTTTAAATAAGCATTCCTTTCTCTGTGGCTGTCTTTTGACAATAGGCTTCCTTCTCCTCTAGGAACTATGACAGTGAAGCCTGCAGGGACTCTGCTGGGAAAGTCATTAAAGCCAGCAGCCGCATATCAAGCCAAATAGTGCTATGGCCCTAGCTCCAAACAGATAAAGCAGAGAGGAAGAGAGTGTGCCTGCTTCCGCAAATGGTGGGGCTCAGCTGTATTCCCATTTCTGGGAGAATTTATGAGTGGCGCACATGCCAGGGAGCACGGAGAGCTTCTCTCCCAGAAGCAGATGCTGCTGATCCCCCCACAGAAGCCGCCTCACTCTCCAGCAGTCCCGGACCCTGCCTGCCAGATGGCCACAGCTGAATCCACGGCTGAATAGATGTTGGCTATTGGCACCACATACACCTCTGTGGGACTGGTTAAGGACCCAAGGTGATATGGCAGGGCATTGAATACACAGGAACAGTAAAAATGCTTAGGATGAGCCAGGCGCTGTGCTAAGCACTTTGCAGACATTAACTCAACCTACACAATATTCTTGGGTGAGTAATATGATTCTTATGCCCATTTCATACAAAGAGAGACCAAGGCTTGTAGAGGAGGGGAATCTTACCAAAAATAATAGAACCGGTAACCGGCAGAGGTGGAATTTGGATGGGGCAAATAGTATATGATCACAGCCTTTAAAATCTCTGCTCTCAGGCACGGCATTAGCTATATCTGATATCATGAGGCCTTAAGTCCTCTTCCCCAGGTTCCATGGCATCCAACCTCGCTTTGTACCAGCTTAGATATGCCCAAATCTGAGCAGTTGCCATCTGGGGAACCACCCTCATTTACAGGTCAGTGGACCAGCTTATTTGCCTCCTGTGGAATGGCACATAAAGCTGAGGAGGGGAAAATTGAAGCTAACACAGAGAAAAGATACCTGTTGCCAAGACAAGCTTGGGGGATTGCAGCCACGTGTAGAAATGACACCAGAAGAGGGTGCAAAATGGGAGACAGTGATGCCTGATGCAAGACTCATCTTAGACATGCTGAGTGCCCAGTGTGAGGTTGCACCTGAAGGCCAGGCGTCAGCATCCCGAGCATGTAGTCAGTGCTTAATATGCTTAATATATAAATGGTCTCATTTAATTCTAAAATCCTCTTTATGAGAAGAAAAGTTATTACCCCTAGTTCATAGATGGGAAACTTGATCCTGAATGGTGTTAAGTAACCTGTTTCAGGTAGTACAGCTGATAAAAGGCAGTCCTGAAATTTGAACCCAGGCAGTCTGACGTGAAAAATGATTTGTTAAATCCCATATTTTCTGCTCCAAAATATCACAGAGCATTTTCTAGTTAGTTTTTTTAGGTGCTGGATTGACTCAGAGGAGAAACACAATCTGTCTTAGCACCACACGGAAATGGGTATGAGTCAGGTAAATATAGGCTTCATGGAATAATGCTTACAGGTCAAGAGACGTTGTACTTTCGACCAATACACCTGACACAGAATGCATTTCATAAATGATAGTTGAATGAATGAATTGAATCAAACTGAAAGTGTAAAGGCATTGAAGATATAAGGCCTATTACTGGGTTGCCAAATCAGAAAGAGAGGAAATCGTGGTAAGATTATGGAACATGATCCAGAGGGAAACACGACGATATATCTTGAGATCAAGTTAAGTCAGGTCTAAGATACTATTAGGTGGAGACATTGAGGCATGAAATGTGACTATAACTTGGATCACTCCTTCTGCTTGCAATCAGGTGTCTGCTGCGGATGCCAGTACCATAATTCCAAAGTGCCACCCTGGCTGGACCCTATGACCGCCATGTTTCACATTGGGTCACACATGCAGGGAGATGACAGGAAAAGAATACTCGTCTTCCCTGGGAACCTAGTGATTAGTGTGGTGAGCATATTACAGAGACACATCTGACCAGGGTACATGACAAATATTGCCAACAGTATGGGAACTTTTTAGAATTCCACCATTTATATGAATGGCCAAGGAACATAGGATCCTTCCCTGTGTATACTAGGCACTGAAATTATGCCAACACTGGCAAATGAAGCTCACATATTTAAAACTTCTTACCTGAAAAATACAAATAATGTACTATCTCCATAGAGTTATGATAGTTTAATATACTTAGAAACATTCCTGACAATAAAGAAGTAGGACACGCACAGTGTACACACACGCACACACACACACACACACACACACACACACACACACACAATGTAAATGAGTTAATAAAGCCTGAGCCTCTTCAAAGAAACATAGTAGGAATACATTAAAAGTTGGTTTTCTTTTCTCTCTTTTCCTTTTCGAATTATCTCCTGTTCCAGTTTGCTGTGGCTACTTTATAAAATTTAGGGACATAAAACAACCGTTTAGCACACTCATAGATATGTGTTTCCCAGACTATGACAGGTCATAGCTGGGACAGGGTGTTTCTGCTCAGTGATATCCAGAACCTCGAAGGCTGGGGCTGGAACCAGCTAAAGGCTTTGTCACTCACATATCTGACTGATATAGCTATATCATATATTTTATCTAGTATTTTGTGATAGCTGTATCACATATGATATCTAGTCCTACATCAGTACTGGCTGTGGACTGAGACTTTAGATGAGACCCTCTCAACAGTCAGTTGGAACACCTGCAAGTCAGCTCGTCACGTGACCTGGGCTTCCTTACAACATGGTAGTTGGGTCTAACAGGCCAGCAGCCCAAGAGGAAGGCAGGTTGACACTGTCCTCCGTGGGTCAGAGCAGTACCTTCTCACTCAAATTCAAGGCAAAGGGAAATAGTCTCTGACTCTTGGTGGGGAGTGGCAAGGCTCTGGAAGAAGAGGCAGAACTGCAAATATTGCTGTGGCCGTTTTTAAGAAATATAATGTCACACCCTCTGACATCCAAACTTCTATGGTTATCATTCATCTGATTTATAAAAAGAAACTAGGGAAAAAAAATTTTTTTTTTCATTAACCTCGTGTCAGTATTCCAGCACATCTAAATCTTGACAAAATTATATTCTGAAATAATAAAGTTTGGGTTAGGAATATGTCTTTATTGCTTCCCATTTTAATGGCATATGCATGTTCATCCTTAAAAATTAAAAAGATAGATTTTTATTAAGCAAGCATAGTAAGTCCTCATTGAATCAGTAATGTTTTTGCATGATATGCATTTTCTCGTTCTCCCGCATGTTTGGATATTTACAGCTACGTATTTCTTTCTAATTCAAACATAACAGTTAGGGAAAATATATAACTGGGCTTCTCTTTGGCCTAGTTTCCTCATCTGTCAAATGCAAAAGAAAGGGATACTAAAACGACCCACAAAGTACACTCTTTGGCATGCAAATGATGATAACATAGAAAGGATAGAGTGGTCAAGTAATTTAAACAGACTGTAACAGAATTTTTGTTGTAAGATTTCTTGGGGCCTTTAATACTTGGCTCAAACCCTTTTTTGACCATTGACTTTCTTTTGCAAAATCGCCTTAAAGGCTTAGAGGTCCCTGGAGTATACATTGAGAAATGCTGAGGTGGGCAAGTTATTCTAAATTTTTTTTTTTTATAGAGCACAGTGTTTTAGAGAATGGAGAGAGAAAACAGATTTTACTCAATATTACATGTCGATCTTATTTTCTAACCATTTTGGCATCTATTACATCTTCTCCTAAAATATATTTTTAAATGGCATCTTTTTCAATCTTGCTTTTCAATAATAATGATTACCATTCATTGAGCTTATCATGGGCTAGCCCCATGTCAAACACTTTACATGAATGACTTCATTTAATTCCTTAAATGACCCTAAAAAGCCAGAAATGTTAATGTTCCATTTTCCAGATGATGAAACTGAGGCTCAGAAATATTGAGGAACTTGTCCAAGGTCACAAGTAAGGAGAAGAGGCAGGATTTAAAACCAGGTCTTGAGAAGTCCAATGAACTATGTTAATATCTGGCAGTCTGGCATTTTTATGACACAGCCACCATTATAAAAATGGGTGAGCCTTCACATTCCACAGATTACTCATATTTTTAGTAAATTCCTCATACTTTTTCTTATCCTGCACGTTCATTCCTGACCATTTCCAACCTTCTCAGCGTGGATCTGAGATGATGGGGAAAGCGGTCATCGTTCATGCTGCCAGTGCTACTGCCGATGATAATGGAGATGGTTCATTACTTTATTGTTATTTGTTTTTTATTATTATTGTATCTTTGACTATAGGACCTGACTCTTGACATGGCTTTTCTCGCTTCAGCAATGGCTTTCTTTCTCATCTAAAATTCGTTCATTCTCTTGTTATGTGACTTGTAGTGGCTCTGGAATGATACCTTATCTGACCCAGCCCAGCGCCGGTTCTGCACTGCAGTGCCATTGTTGTTTGGATCCTGTTTAGCATATGTGCACTGCTTTGGATCAGAGTCCCCATGGGGTGACTGCAGGGTGTTTCCACAAAGAGTATCATCAAGGTACACTCCCATGAAAACAAGATGGAGCGGCGGTGCCAGCTGATTAACTTAAATATTTATTGACCACCTACTATGCAGTGAGCATTGTGCTGGGGATGCATTGATGAGCAAGAACAGAGCCAGTATCCAGCTGGTAGAAGAGACCAATAGTAGTGCCAAACTCATGCAAGTAGATTTATAAAAACAAACTGAGTTAAGTAGTCTGAAGTAAAGGAGCAGAAGTTCATGAGCCTACTTTCTTCCCAGGGCCAGAGAAATCTTGAGAGAGTGACCCTATAGTGATCTGAAGGACAAGTAGGATAAACGAAGTGAAATGTGAGATATCCCAAAAGAAGGAAGGGGGTGGCATGTGCAAGGACCCAGGGGTGCACTGGCGCATGGTCTTTGATTAGCGGAAGCTGGAGCACAGGGAACGGGGTCTGGCCTATTCATCCCTTTGTATTCTCAGCCTTGTAAGCTAAGAAAATGGCTTTACTGTAAGAGCAGTGGGGTCCCCTGAAGGTCCCAAACAGGGAACTGAAATTAACTTATTTGCATTTTTGAGAAAATCAATTTGGCGGCAACTGCAAAAGAGAATGGGAGGGGCTGGGTGGATTTAGGGAGACTGGTGAGGTTATTACTGTAGTCCAGTAGAAAGCTGCTGACAGCTGGTCTCTCCAGGCCTCTTCTGCTCTTATATTGGGTGATTTTATGTTTATCCAGCAGAAATTATAGACATTATTGGCCTGCATTTATTTGAACCAAACACTGAGTTTTATTGAATTTTTATACTTTTTCTCAGGAGACATATCTTATTTGAAATTGGGCTGCCTATACTGTCAAATTGTCTCTACAGGTAGGGGACACTTCATTGATTTTGATTCTTAAAGAAGCAACCCAACTAATCATATTTTTAAGAAGTCAAATAACCTAGTGTGTGTGTGTGTGTGTGTGTGTGTGTGTGTGTGTGTGTGTATGCTAGTTAATGAAATAGAAGTGTCCTTGAGGAAAGATAGAGGGGAGACATATATTTTTGAAAGCAGTGTCATCTACTGATTCACCGAATAAAATTTATTGAGAATATTTATTGAACACTCACTGTGTGCTCATCACTATCCTAGCCTCTAGGATAAAGTAGAATGAAAC
>NW_006434825.1:9509011-9542800 GCF_000325575.1 Pteropus alecto
TATATGTATTATGTATGTATGTGTGTATGTATGTAAATAATCCAACTTAATTCTATTTGAAACAATGAAGGGTTTTGGATATGTACAGGTTTGACTTTTCATTCCTGTCCCACGACTATGTGACTTTGAATAAATAACCTTTCTCAGATTGATGTACCTTGTCTGTAATTCAAGGAGAATAATATCTAAGCATTTTAAGAATATATAAGGATGTTATGAGGATTAAAATAACATATGTCAGTCACCTAACACAGTATCTGGCACATGTTTTCGAGATTAAACTAAGTAAGGCTCCCAAATTGAGATTGTACCATACTTGTTTTGGGCACTCATGTTCATGTTTGGCAATAATGTTAATGACAATAGCAAAACACTATACTCTTTTGACTGGGAGATACCAGTTTTGGGTAGTTTATTACTTAAAAAAACTCCCAATTGGCTGCACAAACCAATTTCAATTTATGATTCTAAGTTATGATGCAGAGCCCCTTAATTATACCAATATTGTGTTCTCTCTTTCTAATCTTGAAGACTTTCGTCAAAATATGTGCATATGAATATGTATACAAACGTATATACGAATACGCACACACCAGCAAGGAGGGGATATCTTTAATATTTGCAGTGGTTTACATTTTGAATGTATTAACAAAGTACAGAAGTAATGTCTGAAGCTTTGAAATAGTGGTGCTGCTGGCAATTTAATCCCCACTTTATCACTTGCTTGTGCCCCAGGCTGTAAAAAACAACAACACATTGTTCGTGAGTAATTTCCCACCCTTTCATGCTGCTAACAAAATGGATACTTTCTTTAAACCAGAAAACACACTGTCTGGCATTACTCACTTCAATTGGCAATGGGTTCCAAATGATCAAAGTCACAGCCTGTGGGTAGACAACTCCTGTGTCTTTGAAAAAAGACTCAGTGGTCTCTAATTCACAGGCTTGTACCTACTGAGGTTTTAATACATTTACTTTCACAAGAGTAGGGTCAGCAAATACCATATCTTCCCAAATATAAGTCGATCTTTTGTTTTCCTAATCTAAAAAGATGTGAAGTATCTACTTGTTATTGAATTTCTTAATTTACTTACAGATGATTTTACAATTCACATGAAATATCAACCTTTCCTTTCTTCAAGATCGATGTCCTTGTGTCATTTAACACAGCTTTTTAGAGTACATCATTTTCACTTCTATCAAAGTTATCTAAGTGACAGAATTTGAGCCTCTGTATGATGATGTCACTTGTTCCCAATAACCACTCCCATAATATGCTCTTCTGCTATCTGTGCTTCTGCATTCTTCTTATTAGCATGTATTTCCGACCTCCAGAATGTAACTTCTTACTCTATTTCTTTTTAAAAGTCATCTTTAAGAAGTTTGTTTACGACACCATCTAAGCTTGCAGTTGTGAGGTAAGGGCCTCAGGAATAATTGCTAAATTGTGTTCAATTCCTCTCCCTTTTTTTTTTTTTTTTTTTAAATTTTTAACTAATTCTGCCAGTGACCTCTTTAAGCAATGCAGGCTAGTATTGATTGAGGTCCTTTCAGGCTAATGTGCTGTACTTTGTGCAGTAATTGAGAAAGTACTCTGTAATGTATGAGATATTTCATTAGGACTCGAATCTCAGTTTTCCAGAGGGAGGTGGTGATGTTTCTTGGTGGAAAAGAAAACCTTATTTTTTATGTAAACACTGATGGTTGGTTGCATAGAGGCCACTATGCTCCCTTTCCCTTTGCCTTTGAAAGATAATTTTTCTTAACATTCCATGGAATTCTTTTGTGTTCAGGCCAGCCTCCACCTCTCACAACAAGGATCTATAGACAGTCCATTTCGTCAGCTATTCTGAGACTCGTGGTTCTGTGTAGATTTATTAGTTTGGCATTTACTCTATGTTAGGCATTGGGATAAACTGCTTTCCATTTATTTTACAATCTCAGTAAGTGTTCACAACAATCTATGAGGCAGATATTTCTGTTCTCTCCATTTTGCAGATGAGAAAAACTGAGGCTTAGACAAATTTAGTCTCTTACCAAATATCACACCTTACCAGTGGCAGAATTGACCCTCAAACTCATATTTGTATGGTTTTAACATTTCATGCCTTTATCGAAAATTGTACATATAGACAGTCCTAGAATATCTATGGAAGAAGTAGTTTTAGACATCTTTTGGAAAAAGAAAAAAGATCGTTTTGTAGTTAGGAAAGGTATAATTTAATGGCCCTGTTCCCATATTTCAAAATTCAAAGGATGACCCTACAATTTCACTCCTAGGTGTTTAAATAAGAGAAATGAAAACATATGTTCACATAAAAACTAGTACATAAATGCTCATAGCAGCTTTATTCATTATAGCCTCAAGCTGGAAACCACCCAAATTATCTACAAATAGCCACTAACAGGTGAATTATTTAACAAGTTGTGTTATAGTTCAACGGAATACTATTCAGAAATAAAAACTAAAGAACTATTGATACATATAACAGCATAGGCAAATCTGAGAACCATTTTGAGTAAAAGAAGCAAAGCACAAAAGAATATATAATGAGTGATTTCTTTTATATGAAGTCCAAGAACAGGCAAAACCAACCCATAGAAACAGAAAGCAGATCAGTCAGTCATTACCTTAGCTAGGGATTAGGGTTGACTGCACAAGGGCTGTAGGGAACTTTCTGAGGTGATGGGAATATTCTATATATTGATTGTTTACATGAGTGTGTATACTTGTCAAAACTTGCAGCGATGCACTTTTAAATGGGGATCTTTTATGTAAAATATATCTCAAAAAGTTGATTAAAAATTAAAGAAGGAGACTTATAATTAAAGCTAGGAATATTGAGGCATTAAAGAAATAAAGACTAGCTAAATTTGAAGACAAAGGTATTGAGAATTGGAAGTCAGTTAACAAAGGCAATAATGAAAGGGAAATACTTGATCTTGAAAATAGATGACTCAAAGGAAGAGGTGGACTTCAAACATCAGACACAAGGTTAAATGTAAGAGAGGTTTGAACAGCATTATACAATTCAGGGGATGGAGGTCTTGTTCTGCATGAGGAAACCTTTCTAACAACTGTTTGTCTAGTTAAACAACCAGTCCTGTGCAGTGGTAAACCCCAACAGAAGTGCTCAATAGAACTTAGGTAAATAACTATCAAGGGTGATGTTCAAAAAATCCTTAAAATGAACAAAAGGTCAAATTATAAAGCTTTCAAATAAATATAACTCCATTAATAACATGAAACCCATAACTTCATTTAAGTTGTCTGTAAAGTCTAGTTCAATTCAAAAAGCATATATGAGCACATCTAATTGAGGGTCAGCTGTCTATGTGCCAACATTTGGAATGGTTCATTAAATTAAAGTGCACACAAAATTGGCCTTAATTCTAAGAAGGCATTTGGGCTCCCTTATAAATGAAATACATTTACCCCCGCCACAAACACACACACTATGAACTGCCTCATTTCATCAAATTTTATGTAGCTCCTATTAAAGGCTGGGAAATGTGTTTCAAGTCGTAGAGCATATATATACACACACAGAGTACCCACGCTAATATAATTGTTGGGGAGAGAACCACACATATTACAACTACAGCAAGGTATGTATCCAAAGAATATCAAATACAAATTGCTCTGGAGTGTCAGAGGCCTGTAAGAACCTAGCTGTATATACACTCTGCGCATTGCCTGTCTTCACCAAGATATAGCAGGGGTTCCTCAAAATTGACACAGTGAAAACCTAACTAAATATCTGCTCAGTCAACCTTCTCTTCTTATACATCCAGACCTGAACCTGAGATTCACTCTTGCTTCTTACTCCCACCACATTTAAGTGCCCATTAATTTTTCTGATTTACCTCTAGCATTTTTCACATCCAGCCCTTTCTCTTTATTCTCACTGCCACTCTCTATCAATCTGGCACCCACAGTTTACTACTACCTGGTTTAATGAAATAGCTTTCTAAATAGTCTCGCTGTGCCCAGTTTACCCTTCTGTGTAAGGAAGCCATTTCAGCAAAGCATTTAAGGCCCTCTGTGATTTAAACCTTACTACCTCATCATCTGAGTCCATCTTGCAGCTTCTTTCCTTTTATGTTAATAGTAGGTTGTTTGGAATTTTTGCCATTGTCACTGGTTTGATTTCAGGGCTACTGTCTTGCTACATACATCTTGCCCAACCTTTAATCTGACGTTTCCTGCCATGGAAAACTTAAGCAAGAGAAGCCAAAGGAATATTCAGTTCTCTAGTGCCTGATACCCCGCAGGGCAGAACTCTGGAGAACGTGAGTAGGATTATGTGGTTTGAGGTTTCCTATGTCCTCTCTTGACTCTGAGACATTAGTTCTGCTAAGCCAAACCATACCTAACTTATTCAACCAGTTACAGATGTTTAGATGGTGGAGCAGAGAGACACCTGGCCTTACCACTGTGGCAGGAAGCAGACATCGAGGCAAAACTAAGGTTACGAAAGGTGTGTTGAGAAGTAGCACCTGTGATTGAAAAGAGGAGGAAGCAGGATTGGACAGTAGGAGTCCTTCGCTGCAAAATGCCTTTCCTGCAGCCAAATGTTGTATTATGTAGGATTCCATGCCTGTGGATAAGGTACTACATAAACCTTAGGATAACAGCACTGTATGAGTGAGGCTCTGTGGGTAGAAAAAGCAAACGCATATCCAGGATCTGTGTCTATCCTATAGGAACAAATGAATGAAGCTTTCCAGGATAGAAAGGTCCCAATGTAGTCAATTTTCTATCAAGTGGCCAAAATAGCACTATGCTAGGTGCTCAACACTGGTCTCTGCTATTGACAGGTTAGCCATTCAGAGGCAATAATAGATCAGCCTTGGTAAGCAGGCATCCATGTAGTGAGGTCCATGCGTAACCGCCATCTCTGCTTCCATAGCCGCTTCGTTCACATGCCCGTCATGTCACCATTCGGTGTCACTGACAAAATCTGGCTGACATTAACTGCCCAAGTCATGTTATCTCCTTGACTGGAGAAATAGAAGTGCACTAGTGGGTATGAATGAGTGACACAAAGATGTTCATACTTTGCACTCAGTCCCATACGTTCATTCATTGCTCATAAATCCATATATTCTTACCCTGTGACACTTCGCCTTCCCCACAGTGTGGTTCACCAGGGTCACCATCTAAATCCCTATCCTGAAGATCTACCCTTACACCTATATTCCAAAGCTATCCTGACTAAGGCTATAATGCAGCTGCCATCCATTTACAGATACCATGCCAACCCATTCATAAACGGAGATGACAGTATACATGAGGTGAGGGTAGGTCACTGATGTAATGTGGTAAGTGGCATGGGTCTCGGGGTTACTGTTCATACAGCTGTCTTATGACTTCTGTTCATCCTCATGTTTGGTCCCCAATGTTGCCATTTCTACATTTCCATCTCAAAATGAATTGCTTCTGGACCAGGCCAACCTTTTGAGTAAAACGCACCTCTTTATGGGCAATTCTCGATCCATGATCACTTGGACTTGCATATTCAGTCATGCTGTTTCTACTTGGCTTCTGCAGCATTCCAGTAGCTGTTTTTCAAAAGGAATTCAATTCTCTACTATAGATGGAATGGCTCTCTTTGGAATTCAAGGAACCTGCGTGGCAGTTCTCACTCTGAGGCTTGGGATAAACTCCATACTACATCTTTTTCCACCACTTAAATATCCAACACCACATTGTATGGCCAGATTGTATGGCTCAAGTGGCAGACCTGCTTTCACCACAGCCTAGATCTGCCAGATTCCTTCCTTGTTCCTCACCCTACTCAAACTTGAGAGTCTTTCATTTTGCCCAGGATATAGACTACACCACTGTTCCTAGGTATGAGGAACATTTATTCTCTTCATAATCATAACAGGACTACTAGATACGGTGATTCCTTCTCTGTAGTAAAAGATGTATGATATAGCAATTTGTCTTTTATCCTGGAGGGGAACTTTGGTACATCCATGACTACTTAGTGATTAAAAAAAAAACTTTATTGAAGTGGCAATAGCTTATTCTTGAAAATTAGTAGGGTTCATCTCCACCTTTCAGCCACCTCTTGCTCATCTTGCCCAATTAGCATGATGTTATCGATGATAAATCAAGGTGAGGCTTTCCGGGACATCCAGAAATCCAGATATCTTCAGACTATAGTAAAATAGTGGATAAGACATTTGACTTAGCCCTAAGGCAAATTATTAATGTATATTATTATTCATTCCATGGGAATGAGAACTGTTTTCCACCCTATATCCCAACTAGGATAGGAAAGAATGCACTCACCAGATTAATGGCTACACACCTTGAAGTTTTATCGGTCTGCTCTAGGAGATACGGCATCCAGCACAGTAGTTGCAATTGTGGCCACTACTTGGCTGAGTTGCCTACAGTCCTTCTCCAGGATCCTTCTGGTTACTGCAGGGGCCAGACTGGTCAATGAAATGGGGATCTTTAAGAGTAGCACTAATCTCCATGACCCACCACATCACCTCCTTGCCAAAAATACTGTTTTGATTTCGTATCTTGGCTGGATCAGGAGCCATTTCAGAGTCTTCCACATGACTTTCTCAACCTTAATAGCTCTTATCTCATAGACCAAATCCATAATGTGTAGGTAGCTTATACTTGCAAGAATGCCAATCTCATTATACATTAGAGAACTGGAAAAATGACCTCTGAATGAGTCAAAAAATCAGTGGACCCACTCACTGCCTACTGTAAGCCAGATTTTGGCCAAGACTATTTATTACTTGACCCCCAAATGACTCACTCTTAAAAAGAGGAACTATGATGATTCTTTGCTCGTAGTGTTCTTTGGAAAGTTTTTAGACCTGGAACTAATTGACTGAAGAAATGGCCAGGCCTCCAGAGGGCAGGACCCTGTCACAAGATGATGAGTATATATTGTAATAACTTCCCACAAAAAAACCTATGAGCATTTATTCAAGTGACTGTAGACTGGAGAAATGGGACTGCCTAGACATTTCAAGGACAAGTGCACAAACACTCTAAATTGACGTCGATACCCAGAGACTCGAAGAATCCCCTCCCCACCACATGGAAAGAGATTTGTGATTGGTCCCTCAGTAATCCACACCTCCTTCTGTAGTGCTGCTTTTAAGATATAGGGCAAGCAAAAGCGTTTCTTTCTCACCTGTGTTCTCAGAAAAGTGTTTTCAATTTCTCAAACCACAGTATTGAAATTATTATGTCTGACTTCTCATCTTAAAAGGAGAGGTCCTCATCCCAGGAAGATCAGCTTACTTTTTTCACATCCTGAGAAACCTTCTTGAACGAATCCAATTATGGGAAACTCAGAAGTCTGTAGAGAATGCAAAATTGAAGAATTTTGAAACAAAATGCAAAATAAATGTCTTTAACTTCAAAGTAATGTATTTAAATCAGCTTCTACCCAAAATAGCCATGTAATACATGGTTTAAACTAGTTTTTTGTTTGTTTTTTTGTTTGTTTGTTTAGGGGGAGTGTTGTAATTTGTTTTTTTGGTTTTTTGGTTTTTAAGTGACAGTGCATGATTTTGCTGCTCTTGATATAAGACCATGGATAAGTCACTTTACTTCTTTGTGAATTGTTTCTTCATCTCTAAAAAGAAATAGAGAGTCTCAATTATAACAAAGTTTCTTCCCTCTTCCAAAACCCACAACTCTGTTTCCCTAAGATGTTAAAGAAATTCTTTGAGAAATTTTTGAAAATTTGTGAAATCTCTAAAACAGTGTGATTTTAATGAGTTTTCTTGCACATGGTGTGTACATCTATACTTTTTATTTCCTTACAGCTACATGTCAGTGAATTTTGTATTACTTTTGAATCTCCACATTTCAAACAACCTCTACGTGAAATCTTAGCTTTTTTCAAGATATCCATTAGAATTCAAAGCAAAGTAATTTTCCTGCCAAGATTTCTCCCTTTGTTATCTTGTCTTTCTATCATGGGCTCCATTCAGTCTGTTATAGAACTGGGGCATTGCTTAGGGTCGCCCCCTTACATGGAATATTAAGTCATTGGCCATCTTTTCTAATGTATTTGCACCCAAAGGTCTGGTATGAAGGTTAAAAATCCATCTTGATATTATCACTTGGATAATCAAAGAAGTAATTACAAAAATGCTCTTGGAAAAGAGGCAGCATGATTCAGCCTTGGAAAAGCAATTTACTTCCTCTTTTTTTCAAAGGCATATTTGGCATGTGTCCATGATTAATTTAACGTTTACTCAACATAGCAATGAAGAGGGACCTCTTTTTATTATAGACAAGTTATTACAACCAAGGCGAGAAATGATTGCATATTTAAACATGTGATTATATCATAGTTTATAGGCTGAATATATGAATTACTAATTAAGACAACTCTAATGCTTAGGGCATAGCAAATATACCCTGGTGATATCTCTTTGTTTCAAATCTTTCTGATGAGTTGCTTCCTAATAAATCATAAAACCATAAAAATCACTGAACTGGCAGGAAGCAGTGAGAACATCTACTCCAGCAATTTTCAAAGTGTACTCTGACAAACCCTAGAGATCCCCAAAAACAACTCAAGGGAGCCACAAGAAGATATGGATGGCAAAGTAAGTGAAGTTCAAAGTCCCTTGACCTGCTTCAACTTGAGCAACCCCTTTTATAGAGTTTGAAAGTTAGTTGTGCTACTAAGGAAGCTCATATCTTTTTTTTCTAATTTAGTTTTATAAATATAAATCCCTTGTGTCACATTTCCTCCACATGGTTATCTCATCTCTGCTTGGATTGCTTCAGGTGATAGGACTTTCTCTACTTTCAAGGCTGTCAATTTTACTTTCATACTGGTCTCAGGAGGTCTTTTCTGATTTGGACAGTATACATTCTGTCCTGGACGGAGGTGTTCGGATTCATTTACAAGGATTTAATTAGGTGTGTTAACAGGTTGTGTTCACCATGGAAGTAACTCAGAGATGGAGGTAGTGTGCAGGATGTTTATTAGGGAATGCCCTTGGAATCTATGCCTGTGGAAAAGTGAGAAAGGAAGGGGAAGATAGAGAAGCTAGGCTGTGCTGCACTTACCCACAAGGAGCTTGGGAGCTGAAAGTGAACAGCCTCCTTCATTAAGAAAAGTCAGAATCCAATTCTACATATCCTATCCCATCTTTTGCTATTCTCCCATGCTGAAATTTCCTTTAGGAATGGTCTCTTCCTTCTCTTATTAGGTTTAGCACATCTGAACATCAAAGCTGTGCTGTAATGCACATCACCACCATTTCTACACAAATATTGACATACCTCAAGATTAGTATGTTCATATCTAATCCCTTCCCCTTCTTCATCTCAATGATGATAACTCCACCTACAAATTGCTAAGGTCAAGATATTTGGAATGACTCTTAACTCCTATCATTCTTGCATGCCCCATATCCATCCTCCATGAAATCATGTTTGCTCTACCTTCAAAGTATGACAGGAATCTAGCCACCTCTCACTATATCCAATACTATCTTCCTGGTCTGGGGCACTATTTTCTCTCACCTTGATTACTATAACTTTCCCTGATTCTGTCCTTGATAACCTACATTCCCAGTACATCAACTAGAGTGATGATTTTATGCTCAAAAATCTTCATTGGCTCCCTATTTCACTTAGAGCACAATTTAAATCTCTTCCCGAATGATCTACTTTCCATTATCTGTGTGATCTCATTGTCTAACAACCTCTTGCCTGTTCACTCCATTTCTAGCACATGAGTTCGTATATCACATGTATGCATCAGTGGTGAGAAATGAAACCACTGCCAGATGGAGCAGAGCAGAAAGAACTTTGTATGGTAGAGCAAGGTGACTGTACATTTTTCTTTTTAAAAGTAGTGGAAAGACTTTGAATCATTTTCAGCAAGAAAGTAAAATGATTAGAAACTTGATTTGAAAAGATAAGCTGATAGCTTATACCAAAGATGGACTAAGGGAGTAAAACACAGGAGACACAGAGGATAGAGATGTTGCCGTAGAGGAGAGAGGAGCCTGAAAAGAGCACCAGCATCAGAAAGAGGAGACATGCAGAGTGTCGAGTGGACAGAGCTTGATACTTAGTATTTAATTGGTAGCCCTTTGAGTAATTGAATGACTTGTCTGGAAGATGAATAAGAGGGATTCCTGGAATCCTGGATTGCACAACTGGGAGGATGTGGGCACCATTCATTAAGTTAAGCAATAAAGGAAGAGGAACAAATTAGAGGACAACATGCTTTCTATTGGGGATGTCTTGAGTTGAATGCACTAGGTGAATGCAAGTGAGATATTTTAGGAAGAAGTCAATCAAACAATTGGAGTTATAAAACAAATTCAGGGAAAAAAATCAAAGATATTGGGAGTCAGCTTAGAATGGCAATTGGAATAATGAAGGCAAATGGAAATATCAGTAATTAGGTCTGAGTAGTAGAGGGTCACTCATTCAGAATTAACAGGAAGGAGCTGTTGAAGTTTGAAATACAAATTAGTCACCTTTTGACCTATCCAGGTCATACCCAGTAGAAAAGAGACAGAAGGAGCCATGTGGCAATCAATAGATCACTTACTTAGGTTCTAATAACTCTTAAAACACACTACTCAGAACAGTTGGGTTTACTTAAAACCCTATCCCTAACTGTCTCCTGCAAACCCTGTTTCTCATGCTGCCATGCCAGTGGGCTCCCAGATGTATAGTCAGCCCTCCATACCCATGGGTTCCGTACTCGAGGATTCAACCATGAATCAGAAATATTAAAAAAAAAAAAAAAAAAGTTGTTCCTGATGTGTACTATATAGTTAGGCCTATGATGGTTGTGTTTGCACTAAATATGTACAGATTTGGTTTTTTTGTTATTATTACCTAAACAATATAACAATTATTTATGTAGCATTATATTTATATAGTATAGTATTTATATAGCATTGTATGAGGTATTATAAGAAACTTAGATATGATTTAAAAGATACAGTAGTATATGCAAATACTACACTATTTTATTAAGGGACTTGAGCATCCATGAATTTTGGTATCCACGGGAGTCCTGGAAACAATCTCCCATGGATACCAAGGGACAGCTGCATTTGAACAATGGATAAAAACCTGATGGAAGATTGAAGGGACAGGAAAAAACAAAGAAGCGGAATTTTCTTTCTCCTTTTCAGGGTTTGGGGGCATTTTATGATAGTGGCTGAGTATCCCCAATGGTTCTAGCTTCTAACAAAGTTCCCCTTTTTCTGTGGAATGAAGCAGCCCTCTCCAATTCTAGCTCCCATCAGATAGGCCTAGCGCCTAGGTTCTGTTAATAACACCTTTTTCCTCTCTTTTTCTCTTCATCCCTCGAGATGGTAGCATATTCCCAATGTTGCTGAAATCTCTTTCGTTGTTTGACTTTTCACCATGCCGTAGTTGACTTCTCAGCTCTTTCATCATTTATGTAACCCACTAAATCTGTATACCTTAACCTGTGTTAAATTTGCATTACCTATAGTGGTCTCTATTTCTTAACGTAATGGGTGTTGACTCATATATTTGAAAAACATATCTGGAGACTAAAGCCAAAAATGAAAAGGCCTCTTACTAACTCTGTCTCAGGCAGTAACCTCAAAATAATAAAAGGAGTTCACTTTCACTATTTTTAACAGATTTAATCATACCTATCCAATGGAAAAGAAAGAAACTAGGAGACTAGGGCAGAGAGAACAAGTCTATTTCTCACCCAAAGACTAGGAAAACAGATCGAGTCAATTCTATCTGTGAGCAGAAAGGGGAAAAGCCATGAACTTCCTTGCCGGGCTGAGAAATTACCCTCTGGTAAACAAAATCCTGGTTCTCAGCTATCTCATCAATCAGATAAGTCATCCCCAAGGTGAAGGGGTTAGTCCTGCATGCCTTCCTTGCCTGTGAAGGACTCGGTCACAGGGAAGGGGGAGCACGTGCATGCTCACTCTCCCCACACCATCTTCGAAGGAGCAGAGTGGCTAGCACCTTCCCTCTATCGAAAGCTATGGTCTGGAAAATTAATTCCTTCCTGCAAGTAACTAGGGAGCCAGGGAAAACTGGTATGACTGAGTCCAAAGAGAAAGCAAACTTCAATAAGAAGGAGAGATCAATAAGATTAAATGTTCCAGAAACCTTAAGTTAAGATAGCAATTGAAAATTAGTTATTGGATTCACCAACTAGGAGAGATTTGATGACTTTTAATAAGCAGCTTCAGAGATATAATGGAGGCATTAAGCAGACTCCAGTGCCTTGAGAATTAAATAGTAAAAAAGTGATTCGGATGTGACTGGACATTTTTTTCAAGTAGTTTAGCAGGGAAGGATATATGCAAGGGTGAACAAAAGAACAAGGGTGAACAAATAGGGAGGGCATGTTTTTAATTAAAAATATTTGTACATGTTTATATGCTGATAGAAAAGAACCCATAAAGAGGTAAAAGTTTGAAGATAGAGTAAAAAGAGGATTCATTGATGAAGCAAGATCACTCAAGGGCCAAAAGAAAATAAGGTGGGAAATAAATATAGTGGGCAGATAAATCATGGAAGGAAGAAACTCAATTCTTGTCTTGAGATAAGACAGTGAAAGGTGAACATAAGTATAGATGCATATACATTTGTTGAATGCATTTAAACATCCGTAATTATTTTCCTCAAAATTAATTCAAGACACATATTACTGCTAGTCAAAGATATTGATTAGTATTCAAAATCAGAATTAAAAAGTTAATCACATTAGTAATGTTATCTCACTGATTTCATATAATTCCAGCCAAAGGAGAAATATCCCCCAATCGAAGAAGTCACTTCCCCTTATAGCTTCCCTCACCTTGCTTGTCTCCATTATTTTTGCCAATGGTGGTAGTCTGAAACAAAGCTGGACAGAAAGTCGTTTCATTGGCATACGAATTAAACCAGCAGTTTCGGTGTTGTGCATATTTACAAGTTATATGAAAAAGTTGTTCCAGGAGATAAACAATATTTACAGTTTACTGCAAAATATGTCGCAAGTCTTATTATTGACTGTCTCAGGAGAATTACACAAAATGCACTGTTCACCATCACTGGACTATAGAAAATTCTACACAGGATCACACAGGACAGATTTTCTAGGAAGCACACTTCCATAGTGAGGTTTTGTGAAGTATTTCACTTCTACCTTCTAGGGCTTTTCTATGTGAAAACAGCCCCTGTGATGTATTCCACTGGGCTCCAGACTCAGAAAGTTCTAGGGAAGCTATAAAAGCGCTCATGTTATAATGACTGTGGCACAACTTGTCAACACCTGATTGAAAGTGGTTACTTGAGCATGGGAAGTGTTCCACACCCATTATCAGAACCCCTCCTTTTTCCTAATCTCCACTTCTAAGATCTCTGTAAAGCCGTTTGTTAAATGGAAACCATCCCAAGAAGGATGATACTCTTATAAACAGCAAACTCTGCAACTGGGATCATGACAATGAATTTTCCATGCTAACTTAAATCAAAAATCTTAGCAATGATACCCTCATATGATTAGCTTGATCTGCTAGTTGCCTACATAGGTTCAAAATATCAAAGTTGAAAAACTCCTTATTACAACATTTCTCAAAATGTGATCCCAAGAACCCATCTGAGTTAGAATCACCTAGATTGCTTAGTGTAAAATTGGCCCATCTCTGGTCTTAATATTTTCTGCAGATGAAGCAAATCTGTTGTTTTAGCAAATTCCCCAGGATTGTTGTTTGTGAACTAAAACCTAATGAACACTCTCTCAGAAACCCTCTACTCTGACTCCCCTTACTTTTTTTTTTTCAAAATTTATTGAGGAATTACACACAGAGAAAAGAACACAAATGCACAAATTTTAACAAAGTGAACATATCCATGTAAGAGCACTTCTGTCAGGAAACAGAACCTGACCACCACCTCAAAAGTTCCTGTGTACCCCTTTCTAACCAATAACCCCATGGAGGAGACTCACTCTATTGACTTGTAGCATAATCAATTTGTTGTGCCTATTTTAGAGCCTTATATAAATGAAATCACATAATGTGTACTTTGGGAGGACTGGCTTCTTTGACTCAGTGTTATTTGGTGAGATTTAGTCACACTGTTAAGATCCTTATAGTTTGTTTCTGAACTTTGCCGTGCAGTATCCTATTGCATGGATATACAATTTAATTATCCTTTCTATTATACATAAACATTTGGCTTTGCTTGGGCTATTACAAATAGTGCTGCTCTGAGGGCTTTTGTACATGTCTTTTGGCCCACATTTGTACACGTTGCTATATGACTAGAGATAAAGTTGCTGGATCATAAGGCATCTTATGTTTTGTTTAGCTTTTGTGTTTTGTTTTGTTTTTTGTTTTGTTTTAATTTCAAAATGATTGCACCAAATTAAACCCCAACCAGCAGGGTATGAGCTTTCAGTTGCTCTACACCCATTCCCCCTCAACTTGATACCATCTGTCTTTATCATGTTACCCATTGTGGTGGAGCTGTAACAGCATCACATCGTGGTTTTAATTGTATTTTCCTAATGACTAGTTAAGCACTGTTTCCTATGTTTTTTGACCATTTTAATATCCTCTTTTATGAAGTGCAAGTCAAGTCTTTCATTCATTTTTAAAAATGGAGTCCTCTGCCTTTTGCTTATTGAAGCAATCCTTTTTGCATTTGGATTCAAGTCCATTGTTGGATAAATATATTGCAAATATAGTCCCAAATTGTGTGGTTTGACTTTTCACTTTCTAACGAGTAATTTTTTAACAGAAATTCTTAATTTAAATATAGTCTAGTTAATCATGTATCATTTTTTATGTCTTTCTTAAGATTATTTACCTACTCCAAGTTCATGAAAATATCTTCCCACATTTTTTTTCCCCCAAAATGCCTCCTTGTTTTATCTTTTACACTGAGGTGGGCTATCTGGCTGGAATTTATTTATTTTTATTTTATTTGTATGGTATGCAATCTCTCCCTTTCTATATACATATAAAATGAAGCCTAAAGAGAGGGCCAAGAGTACGCATTTGGTACAGAGGAGGCAGGTTCCAGTGTTAGAGCTGCCTGCGTTGTTTGTTTGTTTGTTTGGATATGATTATTTTAGTTCTCAGTATCGATTTCTCCAGATAAAAGAGTCTCACCAACTTATGGTTTCATTTAAAGTCTTATTTCCTGTCCTCCATTCTGATCTCAGCCACCTCTAATTCCCTTATTTTTTAAGCTTCTTATTGTACACAGGCAAAACAAAGATATCAAAAAAAGTTCAGCCCCCTAACCCATAGGTCACATGTGTCTGGTACATGTAGTACCACTTTCCTGACATGAGTTTGAGTCATGGTCTCCAAATATCCTGGTTCCATGCTAGCCTTTGTCATTATTTAATTATCTAGAGAAAACAAGTAAATTTGCTTGTATTTTTTAACTGTAAAAGGAATAGAATGAGATTAGATCTAAGTTTCCTTTTATATCTATTTAAAAAAAAAAAAGCACCCTATAATCTCATTATTTTATTTTCAAAATAGCCAGTTTCTCTGTAATTATGGCAATGTATGACACATTTTCTCCTTATTCATTCACTGCAAAAAAAGAATGTCTAGATATTATTAAAACTTAAGGACATTCTGTGAAAGCAACTCAAAGTATTTAAATTTTTGCAATACATAAAATATCTTATCTCTTTATTGCATTTTGCCAAAGGATTTCCATTTTAAAACCCAACTCCCGTCTGACACCTTCATTAACCACGCAGATGTGTTGTTTGATGTGTTATTCCTTTAGAAAAAAAAAAAAAAAAATCTCAGTTTCTAACCAGGCAGGAAAGACAGATTGAGATTGAGGCCAAAGAATGAATTTTATTAATGATTGCTGCCTGATTTTGTATACATATTTCAGCTCACATCCTGAGAAATTCTTTTTCACTCAATCCATTTCTATTACAGTCCTGTATTGTGTTACCACCTCATTATCTGTCTGAGAGCCTGATTCAAAGTGAGGTTTAACATGCTGTGCATTTGGACAGCAAAGAGCAAGATTTTTTTTTTTTTCTAACAGGAAATTCCTGGGAGGTCTCAGGCCACTTTCTTTTTATCGCTGACAAGTTGGTTTTGATATTTGAGAATGTAGAGATCAATACAGACTTAGCTGTCAAAATGGCTTGATAGAAGAAACTCTTTAATATTGTGCCAGGAATAATACCTCATATCTCTGAGACCCATGCTATAAACTTTGCAACAATTTCCGAGTGCCCCTACAGGAAGACCCCTGGAATAACTTCAAAGGATTTAAGGGAAGCATTTATATCTAGTTCTAGACCTGACCCACTCATCACCCTTAGACCTGAATTTAGACTTCATCGAAAGTAGTGTTAGGAATCCATGACATGCTTCCATGATTTTAAATGGCCTGAAGAAAAATGACATTTTATTGACAATCTGGCTACTCAAGGCAATTAAAATTCCACATCCCTTTACTACTGGAATATTTTAACAGATCATTTTAATTACTCTGGATCTCTTACCCAGATCAGAAACTGTGATTGAAAGATAACTGCTAGGAATAAAAAAATAAGGAATTAAATATTACTGAACAAATAACATTTGTTTGAAAGATAGCCCTTGTTATTCTCTCCTGATTGCAGTGGTGGTTATATGCATCTATGCATTCGTCAAAGCACATTGAGCTGTATACCAGAAAGGGTAAATTTTATCATACATAAATATAAAAATATATTTTTAATTAATCCTTTCAAAACAGAGTAGGGGTGAAAGTCATTCTCTTAGATGGACAGAGTGTATTGTCCTAAAACAACATGGCGGAGAGAGAGTGTGTCTTAATTGAGACGCAAGGACCCAAACGTCTTGATGGAGAGAGGTACGCAAATGTGTTAGGGTCACACCACTGGGGTGATGGCGTCGCCCATTATCAATCCTAGGGGAAGCCCAGAGAGAGGGACAGGAAGTCAAGGAAGTGGAGATGGAAACTTGAAGTGTCACCAGTTGATGCTTCAAGTAAAGGGGTTGGGATAGAGGTGGCACAGACAACAAGGACACCAAGAAAGAGCATAGTCAGGTGGACGCAGGAGACCTCGGA
Source organism: Pteropus alecto (assembly GCF_000325575.1). Classification (NCBI taxonomy): domain Eukaryota; kingdom Metazoa; phylum Chordata; class Mammalia; order Chiroptera; family Pteropodidae; genus Pteropus; species Pteropus alecto. The sequence goes on from NW_006434825.1 coordinate 9,526,098, forward strand.
TGCAGAGCCTAGAGCTAAGCCCGAGAAAGGACACCATGGCAGGTTTTGTTTTTTCTATTTTTTCTAACAGCTTCTTCAAGTCAAGTGATTTTAGCCCTGATCTCTGCACTAATTGGCAGTGTAAGCTTGCTTCTTCTCTCTGGGCTTCAGTTTTCTCATCACCAAAATGTTAAGACTGGGAGGGAGCATCCCCCTGGTCCCTTCCACTGGAGAACATCACGTGAATACAAAGTTTAAGTCAGAGTCTCTCTTGAATAAGCTTTGTCTCATATATACATGACACACAAACATCACTAATATTGGTGTATACAATCTCATCCATGATAGAAATAATAGCTCTTTACTTGGTTTTTATCCTGAAGCTCCCTTACTTTTTCTCTGTGAAGCAAGTAGAGATGTGGTACATCCAGGCAGTAGAATATTACCAGTGTTTGGAAGAAATGAGCTATCAAGCCACAAACGGATATGGAGGAACTTAAATGCTGGTTGCTAAGTGAAGGAGGCCAATCTGAAAAGGCTACAAACTGCATACCAACTATATGCCATTTTGGAAGCGGTAAAACTAAGGAGACAGTAAAAGAAGTCAGTGTTTGCCTGAGGCTTTGGGGAAGGGAGAGAAGGAAGGGAAGAATGCATGGAACACAGGGGATTTTTAGATCATAGAGCTACAGTAAAGGTAGATACATGTCATATGTTCGTCAAAACCCATAGACTATATAACAAAAAGAATCGACCCTAATGTAAACTATGAACTTTAGTTAATAATATTTTATAGCAAATGAATGACACTGATGGCAAGGAGTTAATGATAGGGGGAACGGGGTCTGGGTGTGAGGGCCTGAGGTGATACATGGAAACGCTCTGTATTTTATTCTGTACTTTTCTGTAAACCTAAAACTGCTTTTAAAAACAAATTTTATTAATTTTAAAAAATAAAAAATAAGCATTTGGCAAGATTATTAAAGAAAAAAATATCTCAGGCTACCTTTGAGCGATACTCTCGGCTAAATCCACCCTAGTAGATAACTTATTTTCTAAGCCAAGCTGTCATTTCGTGACATTGTTTTGTCTGAATTCTCTATTTTGACTTTATCACGATCTTAGTGATTCATTTCATACGTGATAACAATATTCCTTCATTTGTTCAACCTGTATATGTTAAAATGTCTTCTGCACACACATCTCCCCAGTAGGTATAATGAACACATTTCGTCCGCTTTGTTGGAAACAGATGTTGGTGAGTGTTCTGACTGTAGCCTGCTGGAATGAAATCAGGCACCCAGTCTGTGCAGGGACCTCAGATGTGAGAAAGATTTGGGCAATGATGCACCCAGGGAATCAAGCACCACTCACTGTGTTGGTAGGATTACTACAAATGACAGAAACCCAAATCTAGAAACTAACAGACAAAAAAAAAAGGTATATTAGCTAATGTAAATTAACATTTCAGAGTGATAAAAATTATCTGATTTCTTTCTCCTTTCCTTCTCATTTCCTCTCTATCTTTTGTCTCTTCTTATTATTTTTATTTTCTGCCAGACTGTCTGTTTGGTCAGGAAAATGGATTTGGTAGATCCTTGCTTTCAATGTTATTTCAGATTTTTATCTCAGAATGAGAGCTGCTTCTTTCTCTTTTTCCCTCCCTTTTTTCCTTTTCCCTTCTTCTTTGCCACTACTTATGCTCCCCCTTTCTTCCTGTCTCCTTTGCCTCTCCCTCTTCTAGTCTCAGTTTTCTGTATTAAATCTCATAGAAGATAATTTTATGGATCATGCAAAGGTCAGTGTGTATCCCCCTGGACCAGTCTTCGTGCATAAGGAAAGAAGGGAAGGAGCACATGACTGACAAGGGCTGGATCAAAGGTCCAGATATGCAGCCATATTCATTAAAGCTCCATGATAGACTACTCTGTCGGAACCCCGCAGCATGAAGAAGGGTACTGGAGAGACACATTTAGCACCTGTCCACTAACCAATGAGAAAGCTCAGTGTCCTTGGTGAGGTAAGCCTTACCCATGGGAGTTGCATCACGGTACCTGAGGAACTCAGAGCTTCAACAATTTGAGACTCTTTGAGACACACTTCTACACCAACACGACCGAAGAGTACTCCTGGGATTGAGACATGACCTAAGTTTGACCAAGTAAGAATCACCCTCATTTTTATATTCATTAGTTGTTGGAACGAAGGACTTTCTCAGGGCTGGCTCTCTGGGAGGGTAGGGTGTAAGTCTACAAGAGCATTGCTCATCTGTGCCACCCTGTGAGAAGAACTTGAGAATGAAGTCGGTCAGAGCAAACACAAGAGAAAGAAAGAGTTTTGATGCCTTTTGAAGTTCTGTCTGTGTCTGAGGGCAGTAATACCTTTATATTCCATAGGTAAATTAACCAATAAAATTTAAACTTGACAGGTACACTAATACAATGAAGGCTACTGAAGTAACATATCTGTATTTTACATGGGACCTTCTGGAAGCACCTTCTTATGCATATTAATGATGAGACTTGCACACACAATAGGCATTCAAGAAACATTTGTTAATCAAATTCTCAACCATCAACCATGGCCCTACTATGTAAAATACTGCTCTTGGCCTGGGGATATATATAAATAACAGAGAGCCCTTCAAGAAGCTCACAGCCCAGTGGTAGAGAAGAGCATGAAGCAATCAGTCACAATGCTACATGGGAAGATAATATGAAGATAATAATCTCTCTGGATGAGAAGAAAAACTTGGAGACCACATCTCTGACAATGGAAGATAAAGCAAGCGTTCACAAGATAGAGTTAGAGCGTTCCAGAAACAAGCTCAGCCCATTCATTAGGCAAGGCATAACGAATGGCATGTTCAGGGAAGAGGAAGTTTTTCTGTACAAGAGTGAAGTACGGTCTAGCAAAATTGGATCGAAACGCATCTAAGAAGTGTACTGAGTTTCGATGATGAGGAAGTGTTTATTCTTCATCAATCAATTTTGTGAAAAATAGGAAGCCAAAAACTTTTTTAAAATAAGAACTGAATTGTTCATATTTAAATTTTAGAAGATGCATTCAGTAGTAAGAGGGGACATCTGATACTGCGTGGGGCAGAAATAGAATAGAGATAGGTATGAAAACATAAGTATTCTTCTAATAAACTAAGAGATGATAGGGCGCACCAAAGGCAGTTATCATTGGGGTGAGAAGAAGAGACAATGGGGTAAGAGAAAGAAGAAGAGAGGGTAAGACAAAGAATGACAGAATGCTAGGTGAGAATACAGGAGAAATAATTTTACCTTCTTAACAATCTTTGCAACGATCAATGTGCCAGAAAGTAAAGGGGTTCTGGGTGAACTTGACCTAGATATCTTCAAGTGGCCGACACTTCAGTGGCAGGCATTTTTTGGAATAGTTCATGGGAAGAATAACCTACATCTTTGGATCCTGCATCACCTTAAGCAGAAGTCTTTCCTGCAAGCACTGGCCAGCCACAGTTCTTACACTGAAATAACATCCCAGAGCCCATCTACCAGCCAGGCTTCACTGAGGTTTTCAAAAAGGAATTAGCATCATTCTCAGTCGACATACACCTGTTATGTGCAAGATGCTGGATCAGACTAGCCTCCTAAGCATTTTGCAGGTATTACCTCATGCAGTTCTCACAACTATCCTATGAGGTGAGCAGTATTATTATCTTCATTTTCCAAGTGAGGAAAATAAGGTTTAGAATAAGTTTGCATTCTGTTGTTTTTGTTTTCTTCTATTTAAATCATCTTGTATATATACATTAGATTCATAGGGAAAAAGATCCTAAATATTTGCCACACCCTTACATAACATTTGGAACAGGATAATAAGGATCAAATAATAGTCAAATGGATTGACCATTTTTCGGGGAGTATTTAAACCTCTCCCATTTTTTTCTGGCATTATAAATAATGCTGTGATAAACATCCTTATTTACAAAAGAACAGATCTCTGGTTATCCTCCACAGTGAACTAGTATGAACAGGTCTTCGTCGTAACATTTTTTTCCCAAATTTTGAAAAGGTTTCTAAAAATAGTGTTGAAGCTTAGTGGTATTATGGGTTGTCATAGTTTTAAAACAAAGTTTGGAGGAAGAATGAGTTGGTTAATGAAGGAAGAGCTGGTAATACAGTCAATTGCATGTCTTACTAATTCAGCTGGCCTTTTCTCCCCATCGTCACCTAATAATCATAAGGCTGTTTTAGACAGTGAATTCTATTTGAGCAACAAAACAGTTCAAGGCCATACATCAGTTATTCGCTAACTTTCTTCTTTGTATCGTGAATCCCTATTTATTTTAATCTACTTTACTTATTGATAATATATTTTTAACAGTCAATATTTGATAGATTTGTAGGTAAGGTAAAACATTTTTAGTGAGAAAACCACAATACAATGGAAACAGTCTCAAAATGTTCTCTCAGGACCATAAACTTCTTTCAAAAATGTTATTTCTATTTCTTTGTGAGTTAAAAATCTTATACTTAAACTGAGGTTCAGCATAAATTTAAGGGATGATGATTTGTCTTTGAAATAATTTTCTTAAAAAGTCAACCATAGAATAGAAAAGTAGTTGCTAGAACTAGGAGGATAGAAGATTAGGGGGAAGTTAGTAAGGGACGACCTTTCAGTTATAAGATGAATAAGATTCTGAGGATCTAAGGTGTAACACGGCGACTATTCTTATAACGCTGTATTGTATAATTGAAATGTGCTAAGAGAGTAGAACTTAAATGTTCTCACCTAAAAAATAAAAAAAAGAGAGAGAGAGTAAATACATAAGATGATAGATGTGTTAATTCAGTGGGGGAATCATTTCACAATGTATGTGTATGTATATCAAATCATCACATACACTTTAAATACCTTACAATTTTATTTTTCAATTGTACCTTAATAAAGATGGAAAAAATAAAAATAGATCTAAATTATTTTATCAGAGCTATATAATTAAGGTCTTTAACAGAAACAAAATAAAATGAGTGAAAATATATAAATAAATAAAATTGAGTTTTTTTATTAGAATTTCAAGTGTTTTTATAGTTGATTTGTCAGGATTTTTCATTTCTTTTATAACTATTTATTCATCCACAGTTCACCTTGAATCATTTTAATAAACTTTCCATTTTGAAATTATTTTAAATTTACAGAAAAGTTACAATGATAATACAGACTGTTTCTGTTATATGTACACTTTACCTAGTTTCTCTGTGTTAACTCTGTATACAACCATTTATTAAAACTAAGACATTAACATTGATACACTACTATTAACTAAACTACAGACTTTATTTGGATTTCACCAGTTTTTCCACGAATGTCTTTTTCCTGTTCCAGAATCCAGTTACTTCAGAATCCAAATACTACATTGCATTTAGTCTGTTTTTTCATTTATGTAATTTATAGATCTGACTGAATTGTTACTGTTGCTAATTTGAAATGTGGCTGAGGGAGGCTCATCCTCAGAGTAGCAGTTCCTTCTGTTGCCCTGTGGTCCACTTCTGCCTGGCTTGTTAGTATTATCGTCAATCAATATTCTCTTTTAAAGAATTTTAAATATCCACTTCTTTTTAAATGGATTAATTTAGTCACACTCCTATTAAATAATCCATAAATCTACTCAACTCAGCCACCCTGAATGGCAGGACTGAACAACGTGATGGCAGTAGAATAATGGCCACCTTTGCCAGGTTATGATGCTCTCACTCTTTCACAGGACACATCAAGCCTTGTTCAGGACCTGGGACTCCCTGAAAGATTGGAGGGGCTAATAGCATGAGCTTCAGTCAATGTGTAATTTTCATAAAAAAAAAATTTTCTTATATTTTAGAGAAATGGTTATAAGTTCTATGTAGATATACAAATACAAAAATAGATTCCAGTATTTTCTTCCTACACCTCCACAGATTTGCTTGACACACTGGAGGGATTCTACCCCACTGGAGATTTCCCAACTTCTGTGGGCTTCAGTGATGCTGGCGGGGAGTACCAGTGCCATGGGGGCTGTCGGGCTGGAGTCCCCACTCCATAGCCTCCCTGTCTAGTCCTCACCTCTCAGGAATGCATCCTTATTAAACCAGGTTCAGAAGCTCAGTGCATCTGCTCTGAGTCACTAAAAAATGCTCCTGAAATATGACATCTGCAGCGTTAGGGAGAGCGGGACTTTGTTGTGTGGCATTTAAACGTTCAGCAAGATCACAGGACGTCTGTTATTTCAAGTTGGACTTGATTATTATTTTTTTTTTTTTGAAACCGCCAGACTTTCAGACCATACAATACCAGCTTTCTTCAAATGTAACTCTTTAGTTCCTTTTATGGTAAAGTTTAATACTGTGAACATATGGAGGGTCTGAACGTCTGCCAAATGTTTTAAAAGACAAGGTTATAAATACCCTGGCAGCAAGCTTTGTTCCTTAATGTATGGCTCTGTTACTCAGAGTCAATGTGGAAGATAAATCAGAACATAGAGCTGGTTTGGGCATTAACTTGATATTTCTGGCAAGTATTCGTGGTATCTCATTTGATGGAGAGAAAGAGAAGTGGTTGCTCTGAGGTAACATTAACAGAATGCAAAAAAAAAAATTATAAAAGACCAAGAGCAGAATGGTAGTTTAACTGAAATATCTAAAATGTAAATACACGGTCCAATTTTCTTACCAGAAAATTGAGGCTTAAAGAGTCATTACGATGCCCATGGGATTGGAAATCACACTCATTGCCCCTTTCCTCTAGATTTGGAATCGATACCTCTTCATTTTCTTTGTAATGGAACTCCCTCTCCTACCCCATGCTCAGGCCTTCACTAATTCCCAGGGCCCTATGCTCAAGTGTCCCTCCGCCCAAATTTGGGCCGATGCCTACCTGCCTCAGTTCAGGACTCACCACTGTCATCCCTCTGTTTCTGCTCTTTCTCTAGAAACGGGGATTCTCTCACCTGCCCTTGGTCTCCCCGCAGCATCTGACACAGCTGGTCCCACTGTGGCTGGGCTGACAGCCGAAAGGGGCCTTACCTACTTTCTCAACATAAGATGCACTGTGTCAAGACTGGGCCTAACATGTCTTTGAGACGAGGCCTCTTGGGTGAATAAACCTCAGATTTGGTATAAGGAAAGCCCTTTGCATGAACTTTCCAGGTCACTAGGATAATGTTGAATAATTCATGTCCTTCTCACAGTAAGTGCACTTAGTGTTCTGAGTGGCTTAATGTAGCTTCCGGAGAGCCTGGACTGAGCTCATTTATGTGGCAGAATATGACCATGGCAGGGGTTAAGGAAGGAGTCAGGGGAAGTTCACTGTTTTTTCACTTCCTGGATGAGGATTTTTTTTTTTCTTTTGGATATACCATCTAAGCCTGAATTTCTCCATCTCTAAAATGGGAATAATAACAAATCTGACTGCCTTAAAATATTAATATAAGACTCAAATGACATAAGACACAAGAAAGCTCATAAGAACCCTAGAAGTACTCTTGTTATTTGTATTAATGAGCTAGGTTTTGCTGGAGTAACAACCTTCAACTCTTATGTTGAATTAACAAACACAATTTAATCTCTCGCACATGATACATGTTGTCTGTGGGTTTCTTGCTACTCTGCTGCAAGTGTCTGCTTCGTTCCAGAATTCAGGGTAACCTCTAGCTGGGATACTGTTTCCTGGTAGTGGTGGGGAGAGGCAAGATAGAACCCCATGATGGTTCTTGGACCTTCTGCTCAAATGTGCCATATGTTACACCTGCTCATAGTTCATTAGCTAAAGCAAGTCATAGTAGCAAATGTGACCTCAGTTGGGTAGGAGCATTTACTCACCTCATAGGAAGGAACTAGGAAAGTATCTGACAGGGCCGGGCCTGTTGAGAGGACCAGTGACTGACTAGTTTGAATAAATAATACGAATATAAAACTGGGAGTGGAATTAAGGTCCAATCAAGTCCCTTGGAGATGTAGTTCATTAAAAAAAAAAAAAATAGCTCATTAAAAAAAAAAATTGTCACAGTTTTCTCTTCTCTGCTTTATCTGTATGCCTTGAACAGCTGCCATGAAGTAGCCTAGGAAGAAGGGACTAATCTGAAATTAAATAAACATGGAGGAAGTAGAAGATGAGAGATTTTATGGAGAAAATTAGAGAAAAAAAGACAATAAGGAATGAAAAGGAGAAAAAGAAAATAAAATACCATACATGACACTTTTGTCACCAGAATTTATGAAGGTGATGTTGTGTTTCACAGCACAACATGCATTCTTAGTGAAAGCCAGGGTTCACACACCTGGTCTGTCAATAGCTGTGGCAACTTGCATTAGACTCTGGGTCTCACTGAGCCTCCATCTCTTGGCTATAAAATTAGAAGAATTCAGGCAAGTGCATCTCCTAAGTTTCAATGAGATAGACATGAAAATGCAAATCATAGAACAATCAGACAGAAATAAATATTGAAGCAAAATACTTTTGGGGGGATGTTTATTTGGTTTTGCTCATTCTAACAATAATCATGGTAGACAGACCCGGTAACCAGCAATCATTCTCTCCCTCCACCTACTCAGCCATCAGCCTCGAAGTCATCCATCCACTTATCCAACCTATATTTCCCTATGTCAATAAATTTTCTTTAAAAAATGTGTGTATTACATACCATGAGTAGGTTCTGACTGTCAGTGACCCTATGAATGAGTAAGATGCACAATGTCCTGTTCTTAGCAGCCCTGCTCAGCTCCAATAGACTCATGCATATGGCTTCCTTTAGGGGCTCAATCCATGTCATATTTGGTCTTCCTCTTTTTCTACTGCCTTCTATTTTTCCCAGCATTATTGTCTTTTCCAAAGAGCCCTGCCCTTCTCGTGATGTGCCCAAAGCAGGACAGCTTCAATTTTGTCAGTTTTCACTCCAGTGAGTTCTCGGGCTTAATTTGCTCTAGAACCCACTTGGTCTTTTTGGCGGTTCATAGTATCTTTAAGAGCTCCCCTCCAACACTTCCTTTCAGATAAATCTTTTTTTTTTTTTTTTCCTATCACTCTTCTTCACTGTCCAGCTTTCACATCTGTATATAATAATCAAGGATATGAAGGTGCGGATGATCTTACCCTTGGTCAGTAATGACACATCTTTCCTCTTGGTGATCTTTCCTAATTCTTCCATTGCTGAACCTAAGAACTGGGATTTTAAAAAAGCTTCCAAGGTAATGGTGAGATCAACAAAGAGAACGAAAGTAGGAGACAAGGCAATGTGGACACTGTGTCAATTTCAGCACGAGATATAAGAATCTGGCCTAGGCCAGGCTCTGCTACCCCCACACCAGTCTTTAGATGCAGGGGTTGAATCAACTTCCAGTCAAGTCAAGCTCCCTATGTTCTTTCTCTCTCTCTCCCTTTCTCTCTCTCTCTCCACTTCTCTCTCACTCTCCTTCCAACTCTCTTTCTCTATTACTTCACTCTCTGTACCTCTACTTCTATTTACCTATCAGCCTGACTCTCTTCTGTTTCAGATATGCTTCCCCCCCACCCCACCCGCCAGAGCTGGAAAAATGGTTTTTGCCAGCAATAAACCCCTATCTCCAAATTTATGATGCAGAAGGAAAAGAAACTCTTGTAATCCCATGTAGGTGCCTTGTTTCATGAAAGAATCTGCTTGAGTCAGATATTCACCACTTGTACCCATCTCTGTGGAAAGGCAAATGATGCAAGGCAGGGCACATGCAGGAAGGAGCCTGCAGGAGAGCCCCTTGAGAACTAAATGGGGTGGTCAGACACAGACACAACAGCTGTCCCCCGACAGAACCTGCTGTGTGTAGTGGTCATTACTACAGTGTGCTTCCTGTGACCAATAAGAATTTCTACACCTAATGATCCTCAGTGGCTTTGGAGCAGCAACTGTCCACCTCTCCTGCACTAACCATTAACATGAGCTTCCCACTCCACATCCTCAGATAGCTCAGGTTTTGAGGAATCCTAGATTATGTTCTGTCACCACAAAGTTAGGAGGAGCCTAGGATACACTTCGACTGTCAGCATGACCCCTACAGAGCATTATTTCTTAAGACTAATAGAATATCACTTTGGTCTTTTTTATTTCCCTCTGCCTTGGCCACCATGGGAATTGTAGAAACTTAACTATTATAGTTTCTTATATATGTTAAAAAATTAAATGCAAAGTAAGTTAGGTTATAGTGCAAGTGTTATGGTAAGAACATTATTTTTAAAATGCATCAATGGCTCCCACACAGTGAGACCTTAATAAATATTTAACAATGACTATATTAATTTACTTTCCGTAATTGTTTCTGCCATTAAAATGCAATTCTACCTTCTAGGGGAGAATAACAAGTAATGCCTTGTTGTGAGCATATGAGGAGTGTTAAGATATTGGAACAGTATATGCCATTAAAATGGTGCAAAGGGTACTTTTCTAGCTCAGGAATCTGCACTTCTGAATTCCTTGCTCAATCTCACATACCTGGTATATGTAGAGACTGCAGGATTCAACCAGTGGAATCCAGCATTATTTTGTTCCCGTTGTTCCTGGTTTTGTGATTTTGGAGTAATCGGTGAACAGATCAGTGTCCCAGTGAAAAAACAAAGATATCAGCTGGTGAAGGCGATGCAGAGAGGAAATTATGAGAGTTCTTGATTTGTCAGTAAGGAAAGATTTCTGTGAGGTTGAATATAAAGCAGATTATGAAGTTTTATGATGTGATTGTTTTGTGTGTGTGTGTGTTTCGGTTTTATAAAGGCTCACATCCATACAACATACAGAAACTGTATTTTGAGGCACACTAATAAACATCCATTCAAATTAACTTAAATGCTCCATGCTAAACAATAATCACTTAGTGATAACAAATTCTGACATAATGTGTTAGATAATCCATTAAGTTTCTCATCTAAAAATATCAAATGCATCACTGCGCTTTTGTGCAAAACTGCACAGACAAGTAGTCACCTCTTTTGCTTGTTTCTACTTTTTTGATAACTACATAACTGCATCTGATAAACAACAAGTTCTATTAATTATAAATGGTCAAAGAAACAAGGAAAACTGGAGAGAATTTTCACACTTAATCAAGCATTATTGCATGTGACCAATTTTTAAAATTTTTTTCCAGTAAACATGGATATGTGATTTAATTTCTATGAATGTAAACCCGAGTCACACACTTATGGTATATGTCATTCTCCTCCACTTTCCTGGTAATTAAGCTTTCTGATATATTAGTATGTGAAAGCTCTGAAACCAGACCTGCATCTCCTATGTTTGAAGAATTTGAAGAATCCTAAATAGTTTTCTATATCTAGTCACACAGATGTATATGGAGAGATCTGAAGCAAGAATGATGAGCAGCATCCAGTGTTAGGATTCCACACCACTTTATGATGTCAACAATGAGCAAACACTAGATGATTCTAATTATTGATGTGATCCAGTGTATATGTCTTAGAAATGTAACTCCGGTGATTAGCCAGTGGACACGGCAGATTAGACAAGAGGGCTTAGAGGGCAGGAAGAAAGAATGTAGGAAGATCAGGAGGGAGGTAGTTTGTAAAAGCCCAGACTAGAGTATAGATAGAGAAGACAGGGGATTCCAAATTTATCAAAGAGGCAAATGCTATTGGACTTTTATGGGACAACTGAATGTGGGACTGGAGAATTCAAGGGCAGTGAAAAAACAATTAGGTATACAGAACCTGGACTCTCTCCTGCATTATCCTGTTTTCTCATCTCCTATTAGGAGTTCTTAAAGACTATGTAATCCCTCAGAAACCACGATCATATGGGAGTAAAGAGAAGTCCACCAAAAGTACAACATGCATAAGAAACCAGGTCACCTCATTCTTATTAATGGCAAAAGATGGGACTTGACCACAGGTTAAAGGAAAAGAAGAAAAAAAGAAAAATGAGGGAAGATTCTGCCTATTGTTCAAGAAATGTGTGATTATTGGATGAAATAGGACTACTAATTCAGATTTGGGGGTGTGGAAGTTATCTCCATATTATACCTGTAGTCAAAAAGCCAGAACTTAATTTCGAGCAGTAGTAGTAATATAGCCAAAATTCAGCAGAACTGTTATAGTACCTCACACAGGTTTGTACATTTAATCCTTGAAACAATTCTATGAGGTATATGCTATCATTAGCATTATTATTATGGGTAAACCCAACTCATTTCACATAAAAAATCTTTCATCGAGAAAAATTGCACATCAAGGAATAATTTACCATTGTGAACTCAGACTTAGCGTATAACTAAAAATGTGTTTGCTAACCTTAGGCAACAGAGTAGAGGGGCTGGAAATTAAGGAAAGGCGAGTGTCAATTTTATTTCTATTTCAAACTTCTAGTTTGAGGATAGTGACTCAAGAATTTAATATCTTGGGTTTCTGATCAAATTAAGAAATACAAAATACTCTTTAAAGCTTTTTTAATTTTTAAAATTCTATGATTAAATGAAACTACATTTGCTATCACCCGCTGGTCTTCTGTGAAACCTCACGTCCACATTGATTTCACAATGCCCTGTAGCCATGACTAACAAAGCAGAGTTGCCGCATAAGATGAAACTTACTTTCCCATCCAAAGTGTACAATATCTATCTGTTTGAAAATGAAACAAACACCTTTCCATAAAGATTTCTCATTTATGTAGATTTGAAACTGCAAGTGTTTCTGCAAATTTTAAGGAGAACAGCTGCACCAAGCCATGAAGTGCTCAGAAAAAATGACTGTTTTCTGCAGTTGCCACTGTAAATGTAACTATCACAACACCCTTTGTCCTGACACCGTTAAAAGATAAAGACCTGAGAAAATTCTCTGCTGAGAAAATCTCATTCAGAGGCTGAAGACCTATTTATAGGATAGGAGAATTAATAATAATGTTACCTAGGAAGTAGGTGTTAGATTAAAAAAGGAAGCAGGTATTCGAGTGTGTTAATGGGTCAACAGAAAGACTTCAGGACCCACCAGCTGGCAACTGGGAGCCTACTGCTTCTCACACAGGCCCCACAACACACTGGAAACCATGAAAAGAAGCATCACACCCTCATTTGGTCTCTGAGCTCAGAAAAGCTGTTGCAGGGCATGAGGGAAGCCTGGAAGTTGAAGCCGAAATAAATAAGGATTCATAAACTGGTTATGCTATTTGTTACTTGTTCTTGGGGACGACAGAGAGCTGCTCCCCAAACCAGCAAATAAATTAAATGAGCTAGCGTTCTGAGAGGGAAGCAGAACATGCCTCTCGAAAGGCTTGTGGGGGCTTCGGCCTCTAGCTGCCTGGACACCACGACTTGACCATAACCTTGATAGGGGTGACTTATCCAAAAAGGTGTGATCTGCCATGGAGACCTAGAAAATGAAAGTCACAGAGCCCCATACTGGCAGGATGTCTAGACGAGAAGGGCCCTTTTCTGACCACTGCTCTTTTAAGGTTTTCAGCGTCAGAACAGCAATTCTAGAACTCAGTGGCCTTCTTCAGTTGCATTCAGATAACATCTGCCAAGAAAATGGAAATGTCCCTGGATCCCTAAATAATTTTTTTTTTAATCTCTTAAGTCCGAAGCGTACATTTCAAAGTAGGAACTTTAAAACTAAAATATCTAATCATGAATAAAAGGCTACAGCTCACCGCCTGAAGAATTGCCCTGACTGGGTTGTTCTAGCAGTAAGAACAGATTCTTTTCATCAATACTCTTGTCTAAAAGCCTAAGTTTTATGCTGAGGAGGGTAGGAGCACTTTGAATCCCAGGGGAAACTTTTGTGACTTTAATTTTTAATTAAATTATTCCTTACCAGCAATAAAATACTTTAGGGAAAGGTCACACACACACACACACACACATACACACACACACACACACACACACACACACACACACACACAGAGTTATGAATTTAAGTGAAGCTAGGAGAATGAGGGTAGGAAATGTTTAAATTCATCTCTAACTTTCTACAATACTTTTTAGAGACAGACACAACATTCAGTTGAAAAAAAATCAACATTTGTGGGGTGCCTGCCATGTCCCAAATACTGTGCTACATGTTTAATATATTTGTTTGTGAGCATCCCAAAACCCCCGTGAGGTGCCATTCTAATTTTATCCCAATGTTTCAGGTGAGGGAACTAAGTTTGGGTGGTGCTAAGTATGTACCCCTGGGTGTAGACCTAGGAAGGGGAGGACCCAGGATTTGGACCTCAGATTTGAATGCCTACTTTCTCAGATATAATCCTTATCAGTGAAGAAACAAAAAGAACTTGGAAAAATAAAAAACACAACACAGACACTTAGTAATATGTACACTCAGAGTCTGATAGAAATTCAATTCCCTAAACGATTTCCTATGAAAGAATAACAATCGACCTTGCCTATCTTCTTAAATAGGAAACTATAATTTATTAGATTAATATAATTCATTTTACTGATAACTTTTTGATGGCAAATTTATTGTTTGTGAACATGTATGCATATGTAAATGTATACTATTTGCTTCTAAAACAACAAGTCCTGATATTCTTCTCCTTAAATGCCCATTCAAATTAGTCTTTGGGGAAAAATTATAAAGTGATGAATTCATGCCTTCATGTATATTTTCTTTTAATGTCAATAGTAGTGTTATCATTAATAAGATAACATTGGTAAATTCTTTGTTTTGATTTGAACTTGAATTAAATCTCACTATTCTTTCAAAATACAAAGACACTTCATGTTACTACGGATGCCACTTTTAAGCTTCTAAGTATGTAGCAACCAATCATCATTTATCAGAGAAATTGTTTTCTCTCTGGGGCTGAAATGCATACCACTCTAGAAACATATAAATGAAATTCCAAATTAAGATACTTATGAAATTTAGGAGAAAAGACTACATAATTATGTGATTTTGGAGTGGTTTTGGAGCATTCAGTAACCTCATCAGCAATATATTAATAAGATTATCGTCTCTACTCAAACAGGGCTTTCTGTGTGAATTGCTCTTATAAGCCAATCAGGATCACAGTTATCCGTAGGAAATAAAAACCAGTATTAACGCCTGAGGTTCTTACAATGCTTTCATATTTTTAAGAGTCCACTGTTTCATTAGTTCTCACAAAAACCCCAGGAGAGGTAAGGTAATAACTGTTCCTCTGCAGAGAAGAAAACAGAGAAACAGAGGCTGACACTGATTGTCTCGTGGGCTCAGCCGGTGAAAGAGCTGTTGACTTCAACAAGCTCGCCGTCTGACACCAAGTCCAGTGCCACAACCTCATACCACAGCTGCCCACAAAGAGCTCCGACAGCTTTGATCACGTGACCAGATGCTGGACCACAGTCCACAGTGCTGTGTAGAGCTTATTCACTTGCTAAGCAAATGCGCAAGCGCCCACTCAGTGCCCCGGGAGCCCTGGGTACTGGGAACGCTACACTGAGCAACAGCCTGCTTATAGAAAGATGGTCAAGCAGAAAGATGGTCGGTCAGGTGAGAAGCTGACCAAAGGTTCAGAGAAAACATATCTAGGGAACAAAACAGAGCAACGAAGAATGAATATAAAAAATTTAGCAGAGCTCTGATGAATAAAGAGGCATTAGCCAGGCAATGCACATACAGTGTGTATGGATCTGTCTGTTCTAAGCCAAAGAGGCAGAAGATACAAAGGCTCTGTGGTAGGAGTGATCTAAGCTGAGGATAAAGAAGTAGGTGAAGTCAGACTATAATAGGTCCTTTAGGCCATTAGAATTTATCAAATCTCTCAAACCAGTGGTGATGGAAGAGTTATAGCAGCTTGGGCAGAGACAGGGTATGTGACTACACAGTAGACTGACAATCTCAAGATAACTCTACTCAGTCGGGATCCTCTGAAGGTAGCTACTGGTATCTTCACCTCATTCTTAGCTAAAATCTGCACTGTAAAATTAAGCAGTACCAGATCAAAAATCAAATTTATGTGTGTGTGTTTTCGTTGTTGTTGTTTGTTTTGTTTTGTTTCATTTTTAACAAGGACCCAGTCTCATGGTACAAAACAGCTAGGGTAAGACCACAGTACTTATTATCAGTCCCTAAACATTAGAGATATAAAAGATTGCATGTGACTTCAGGTGTAAAGATAATCCGAGAGAAGCTTGAGCCCTAGCCCTTTACCTTATAGGCAAGGAAGCCAAGGGTCAAGAAATGAGTTATCAGAATTCACAGAGCAAGAAAGAGTTAGGAGACAGGATTTCTCTGGCTGCCTTAGCCTTTTCCATTTCTAGGAAGATGTGAGCGAATTTCCAGAGGGATTAATCTCTCCTCTCCACTGTATGCAACCAAGATGATATGGAACCTTCAGATAACAAAGAAATAGCTCTCAGTCAACTGGCAACTATCCATTTCAGAAGCAGTGGGGAAATTAAATGCAGGAGGCACATACACATTTATGTATTTTCCATATCAGAAAATGACCTTGTTAACTGTCATCTTCCCATTGAGGCTTCTCCCTCCGCACAACATATATTAAATTTATGGATACAAGGTATAAATATAGTTACTAACCATTCATTCAGCCAGCATGTATTAATCACTTGTGTGCACAGAGCCATAATTCAATTAAATTCAATTCACTTTTACAAGTATTTGGAAGGCAGCAAGAGAGAAGAACACCAGATGGAATTTCGTATCATGTTTTCAGTACTTACTGACTAGAATGTTTGGTGAAACATGTAACTTCTGTAAGTCTCCGTTTCCTCATCAGTAAAAGAAGGATGATAAAT